>NC_068390.1:16327527-16627527 GCF_023724105.1 Carassius gibelio | reverse complement strand
TCATTGGTTATGGCAGCACGTTGGGCGGCGCCCTGATCTTTGATTGGTTAGCTTCCCACTTGATGCCTCAAAAGACGTAAGAAGACAGATAATAATGGCCTCAAAGTCACATAGTGATGGCTGGTTTCCCTTTGAGAAGAACGATGAAAATACAGTTCAGGGTAAGCTGTGCAGCGCTAAGATGTCACACAAATCTACAACAAATACAATGCGCTATCATCTAAAATGTGTACATAAAATATCTGGCGATAAAAGAGCGGCAACTCAGACAAGCATTGAATCACTTGCCCGAAGACCTAAATGCAACGCAGGCAGAACCGAGAAGACAACAAAGCTATTCGCTGAAATGGTGGTGAAAGATTTGCTGCATTAGTTTCAGGGACAGAGCAGGTTTACTTGTCCAGTACCTGGCAGTTCCTGCAAAATCTGTTCGAGCGGAGCGAATTTATTCCACTAAATGTGGACAGGTTGCGCACCCGGCTCTCATCTGAGCGCGTAGACCTGAATAGACATTTGAATGTTTCACCGGTCGTGGTAAATATAATATCCATTTTTTAAATAATATTATTATTTCAGTTTTGAGCTTTAGCCATATAGTTAAAATATCTAGGCTATTTGGCCTCTGTTTTATACCTTATAATAGTTGGTTAAACTTGGTGAACCTTTTTCTTATCTTTTAAAAACTACGTTTCACCGCTGGATCAAAATATGCTGCTAAAGTTATACTGGAAGACAATGTTTTGTTAAAAAAAAAATGCACTTGAATAAAGTAGCAAAAAAAAAAAAAATCTGCCATACATTTATAATGAGAACTTTATAGGAATCTATAGTAAAATCTGTCCTTGCCCATCTTTCAGTGCGCTGTCATGAAAACGCATCAAAGGGAGCACGCGCGCTTTCTCTCTCTCTCTCTCTCTCTCTCTCTCTGTCTAACGCATAACTTAGCATCCTATTGTGCTGATACAAGTTGTTATGTTACGTTTGATATGTATCTCAGTTATCTGATTTATAGGATGTGTCATAGATAGAATTAGCTTCCGTTTATTGGTACACTCTTCCCCTGAGGCAGATATTTCTTGCTCCTTTATTAATAACATTGCTTGATCATAATCATAATCTAACCTGTCCTAATCATGTGTTCATGTTTTCATAGACACATTTTCATGTGAGATTTTTATTTTTTCATTTTTTCATTTTCATAACAATCTTTAGATTTTTTCATTATATACATTATGGCCATGCCCCGCCCCCCTTATTAAGCCCCACCCCCGATTAATCGATTAATCGTTTGTGAAACCTATCGATGATTGAAATGAGAAATTTCCCAAAATGCCCATCCCTAATTGTAATGCTATATCCCAGTACAACGAAACAAAAACAATAAAAACGAGGCATTTGTTGCATCCAGTGGGGGCATAATAACTGATTATAATGATTTTTACTGTCTTTTTACACGTTGCGCTGCACCATGTAAACATAAAACCATGTCTGCAGTTGTAATTGTAATATACTACAAACAACAAGCTCTACTCTACACTGCTCAAAACTCGTATTTGAATCCTCAGTGGCTGCAGTACTTACAGGCTGTAAGTCAGAACAGCCAGCTCTGTTGGCTAATCACCCAGGTTCAGTAAACAGTCCTCTGTAAAATGTGCTGCACAAATTATATTTTGGTTGAACTGTTCTGGAACAGTGTTGTAAATACAACTAAACCACTGATTTCTTCGGGAAGCGTCCCTTTTTCCAAGCAGAACGGGTACATTTTCCCAGTGTTATCCAATCTCACCCAGTGAGGTAGTGCTTTGACAATGGTCAGTGGAACTACTTGTTCCGAGCCCTGGCCTACACCTAATGGGGGCGCAGGCAGCTCGCACAGGGCACTGGAAGGGGCAGCACCCATGGCGCTTAGGTAGGTATCCCATTTTGTGTCGGTCAACGACGTGGCGTCAAGAGTTACCGATTGAAATGGAACATCTCGGTTACGTACGGTAACTCTCGTTAGTCCTCAGCGAAAACCTGGTATGCATTGCACCTGCTGCCTTCTTATACTCACGCAGTGATCAGTTGCAGCTGGATGCAATAATTGCATGACAATGTGCATTGGCTCATTTAGTTTACACTCAAAGTAGATTGGTCTATCGAAGCGATATCCCATTTTGCGTCGGTCACCTTCAGGGAACTAGGGTTACCATACGTAACAGAGACGTTACATTTCCATCTTTTGGATGAACATTTGGGCGGCGTGATGTAAATCTTCCCACACAGTGACGTAGACTTGGGGCGTGTTTAAACCAGGTGTTTTAGGAAGGCGTGGTCAAGCCTTAACATTTAAAAAAGAATATCTCTTTGGGTTTGAGACTTTAGTAACTCTATGGATCTATATATTCACAAACAGCTTGTAACACTCCAAAGAGAAAGGAAAACTTGAAATCACATCATATGACCCCTTCTGCTAATTTTCTTGGTTCTGAACAGGGTAAATTTCTGTAGAGTTGTTGTATGTTTTGAGCAACATTTCTGACTGCGCTCTATAGTGGGTGCTTTTTGTCAGTATCCCTGTCATTGTCTGCTGGTTGATTTATAATTAACTCTGAATGTTTTCGGATCAGTCCTTTGCTCCAAGGAGAGCAAACCTGGTAAGCACTAAGAAAAGGGTCAGTGTTTTGCTGGCAGGTATTTCTCAATGTTGGCACATCTTCAATGACCTGAGAGCCAAAAGTTATGTATACAAGGACAATCCCATGTTTAAATAAATTATGTATTAGTGTAATTTTTGTACACTGAGACTGATGGATAGGATGTTCTTCGATGGTGAATCTGAAGAGAGAGGCTGGAGGGAGTGAATAAAATAAAAACAAAAATTGGTTCAAATGCCATAATCCCTTAAGAACACCATGTTAAACTCTCATTTGGTTAATCTTGAAGCTTTTAATTCTTGATGCTATAATATGTTGTGTGGGCTTAGGTGTGACATGCTACTAAATTTCAGCTCTACACATGACTGGGAATCACCAATGGTGATTTGAAATGACTATTAAATATATATTTTTAGCTGGTAGCTATGGTAATGATTAAGGCCACAGTCACATTAAGACCCAGCAAATGTGAAACTTTTTTTTTTTTCTTCAGTTATAGAAGGAGTAATTTAAGTCTCAATTGTTCATTAGCCTCACACTATGCATTTGACACTCTCATACTGTGCCTTTAGCATGCAGTGTAATATGCAGTGTGGTGAACTAGGAAAAACTCTGATTAGATTTTGCAGTGAGCATACGGTAAATACAGGTTTGCCCCATGTCCTTGGTGAATTATTACCTTGTCACTTTCCTTTCCACCTGTTATCTTTCATAGTGTACAGCTGCATGTTGAATCAGTTTGATGCTAGACTAATTGGCACTCAGTGTGCTTGTACTTTCTGTCAAGGGAATTAAACAGCCTTCTTGAAGTCGTGTAACTTTTTTTTTTTTCAGTTGAAGGGTAAAATTGGATACCAAAGTGATGCCATGTATTGTTAGAAAGAAATTGAAGAAAAAGTGAACTGACGTGTGGCCATGTATGGTGGCCCATACTAGGAATGTGTGCTGTGCTCTGCATTTAACCCATCCAAGTGCACATGCGCGTGCGCACACACACACACACACACACACACACACACACACACACACACACACACACACTGTGAACACACACCTGGAGCAGTGGGCAGCCATGTGCTGCGGTGCCTTGCTCAAGGGTCTCACCTCAGTCCCCATTGACTCCCTCCACCTATGTTCTCAAGTTATCGTCATAGGTTCTCTGTTGAATTCCATTCTGGGGCTTTATTTATACCCATCATTTTAGTACTGACTGATTCCACTGAGGCTGTTTAATTTGAATTGAAATGAATTATCACCCATTATATCAGAGTTTCTTATTTCAGTTCTCATTCCGCTGATTGTAAAACCGACAGTCAACGGGCCACTGGAATCTGGGTCTAACAGAATCCATTTTCAGTGGCAGACATAAGGTGAACTGTTGCATCTCATGCGCATGCCTCTATAAATACCCACCCAGACTTTGAAATAATTCCTCTTCAGGCACCATCATAACTGCTGACCCTCTTTTTTCCATTGCTGCTTATTGTAGAGGGGCTCTGCTGGAGTTTATCACCTTTCAATTTGCCATGTTTGATCTCTAGGGTTCACAGTGCAGTCACCCTGGGTTTACGGCTTTTTAATAAACTTCTACAACCTTTCCTATCTATGTGCTGCTAGCCTGAGGAAGCAGGGGATGTGGGAGGATATAGAACTGTATCTTAAAAAATACTGAGTGCAGCGAAAGGGTCACAGTGATATCAAGATGAGCCTTTATTGCTGATTTCCTTTTTGAATATTTTTTTTATATTATATTAATATGTTTTATATTATTTCTGATTAAGATGATTTTTATGAGATCAATCAGATACATACAAAATTTAAATGTATTACAACATTTACACCGAATACAGATGTAGATAATTTCAGTCCACGGCCATGCATTCCTTTTTTTTTTTTGTGCCTGTCAAATATATTGGTTACATTTTCGTTTTAATTAAATTACATTTTCATAATGATTCACGTTGTTACTCCTCTCTGCTATCATTGCCAAAAGTTTTCTTTTCCATCAGTAGTAACAGAGATTTTTGTGGGTTGAGTTCCTTAAGCTCTTACAGTGAGGTGGTTACACTTTGGAAAAAGTCAAGTTTAAATATCAACAAGCACTGTACAGGTGTATTTGTAAGCACTGAATATTTAAACGTAAAAGTGCAGGTTTGGTGGCAATAGCTTCATAGGCAGCATGCAGTGATGTTGCACTTTGGGTGTCCCGAGTTTGATTCCTGGCTTGAGGACCTTTCCAGATCCTCTCCCGTCTTTAAAAAAGCAGATTGAAAGACTAAGTGTCAGCACCGAGCCTTGCACAATTTTGGGTCACTCTCATCTCTCAGATCAATATGAGCTGTTCCAATTTCACAGTTGGTCATGCTTCATTGTTTGACACTTGCTCCTTTAGCGCAGGTTTGGAAAGTTTCTGAATATGTGAGGCACGACAGAGAGAAAGGAGTAGAGAGAGGCCTGTCACCATATGGGAGCTAACATCGACACCTCCGGTGCACAGCTCCACTTGGCATGCAGTCGACAGTGGTCACTGAAGAGTAGCTGCAAATGAGTCCAGTCTATCTCGCAGTTCCCCAGGTGACAAAACAACCCCTTTCCTCACCTCCATCAGTGCATTCGACCCTCAGGTGGTGATATACAAATCTTAACTTTGCCTGGCTCGATGGGGGGCATTTTGTATAATTTAATGCATCATGTACACATATGCCCTCTTCAACACATTTATTCTTATAGAGAGTGAGTGGGATGGCAGAGTACTACAGTGTCTGTCAAATATCTGTGTACTCCAGTACAGTACTTGATTGAAGCTGTTTGCTTGAGCTAAGAATATGTTTTTCAGAATAAGTCCTCTTTTTATTCTATGCCCCAGCAAACGTCCAATGATGACAATGACAAAACAAGCTTTAAAATAAGCCTGAACAACTAAAAATCAGGATGGTTTTTAATTTAACTCATCCAATAACTATTTTTCTTTAACTCTCTTGATAGACTGAATGGATGATGTCACCTAACTTTGTTATATTGTGATAATGTTTTTGTCTAAAAGCATGATATCTAGACCTAAAATAAATCATGTATATTAGTATATATATATAATGCCAAGATCTTTAAAAATATTTACTTTTGATTTTATCGGGTAGAAATTGTGAAAAAAAAAATATTGTCTATTATTATATTGTATTATTATATTGTTATCTAGTAAATCACACACACACAAACCTCATGGGGCCTTTGAATAATATTGTTGACAATAGAGAGCCTTTCATAATACTTTTGTCATTATTAAGATTAAGTTAATCTTTAATGTTTAAAAACGAATGTTTAGAGAACCTGTTTGAAAATACATTATTTTGAAATTCTGTTTGGTTAAACAAGTGGCTCAGAAATGACACACTACTTCATCCTTAAGGCTCAAGGCTGGTAACTGGAAGATTGCTGCATTAATTACCATCAACCCTGTGCCTTTGAGCAAAGCACTTTACCCTGCGTTGTTCCAGGGTGGCTGTCCCAATGATAAACGAAAGCCAATTCGCCTAGCCCTGTTTGTGTGATAATAACTAAATTCTAGATTCTAGATTTTAATCTCAAGCATGTAGACTGACCCCTCATGGCTGGATCAACAAGATCTCTTGAAAAATGAATTTCCCTGCAGCATAATCTGTCTCTAATATTTGATGAGCCCATTGGTTGTTTACTCCTCATTTTACCAAAGTTATTCAGCAGCACATCTGTCACCAAGGTAAGGTGCAGTTTCCCCTGGGCAGTGAGCTGAAGATTTACTGCTACACACTGATATGTGATGACAGTTGGTGTGCTTCCAGTCTTCTAAGGTAAGAAAGTAGTAGCTATTTTTGAAACTTGAAAAACTATTTAATTCTCCTGCCTTGCTTTTTCCCCTACATTATGTTTGAGAATTCGGCACAGAATAAAGTCAGAAACTACTAGTGTAGCAGTGAAATGACTTCCCATAAGGATGTGTAAACTCATGCATTATGCTTTGTGTAACAACTTTTGTACCTGCCTTAGAGAGAGCAACCAAGGATATTCTCTGAAACAAGAAGCCATTTATGTTGTAGTATGATGCCCAATGAGGTGGTGTCTCAGTCAGGGGAAGTGCAAAAATACAGCGGATTCTTCACAATCTGGTGTCTATCATGGCTTGTTTTTCCTCTATGGAATTTTAAATATGCAATGAAGGTGAGACAAAAAAAATGTCTCTTTTCAATTGTTATTCTTGTCTTCCCAGTGAGGACATTTCTCTCTACTTCCTGTGCCCAGAAAGCAGGCGGTCTCTGAATCAGCCATGCTGAGATCAATAGAGAGGCGTGAAGAGAAAATTACTTCCTGCTGGAACATAGATTGACTTTTCACATCTTCATTTGGAGCTTTGCAGTTGAGCTTCAATGGCTAGCAGCACTGGCAGGCGACACAGGATCTGATTCTTTAGGATGAATGACGCGTTTAAGCGGGAGTAATTTCTGTTGGGAGGAAGGCAGTCTGGACTACATGTCTGTGGTTGTGGGTAGCCATCAGGCAGACCTGCTAGTCTGGGAGAGTGTCAATACACCTTTGAATAAAAGGGGTAGCTTGTTGCTTTAGCTACTGCTGGGTCTTTTGTTTCTAATGAGTAGAAAAAACAGACAAGAAGATGGATTCTATTAGGTGTGACTAGTCTGAAACCAAATATCCATTGAAGACATTTGCTGGATGCTTCTTCATACAGTATGTTTGGTTGGCTTGTTCATTTTTGAAG
This sequence comes from Carassius gibelio, assembly GCF_023724105.1. Lineage (NCBI taxonomy): Eukaryota > Metazoa > Chordata > Actinopteri > Cypriniformes > Cyprinidae > Carassius > Carassius gibelio. Next base: position 16,620,141 of record NC_068390.1, on the reverse strand, counting down.
AATCAGGCTACACTGGTGGCACTGTATGTTGTTGAATCACTGAAAATAATTTACCCGTAAGAGTCATTTATTCATAATTTGTATTACATTTGTCAAGTTGTATGTTTGTTTTGCGTCCAACACAAAGATTTATTTTTATTATTTTGTGGACATGGCAGTAACAACATATTCAGCAGATACACTGATACAGGGAACCTTCTGATTTGGTTCATTATGAAAATAATAATTAAAATAATTAACCAGGCCTAACATATGCAGTTGATCAAGTTAGTTCAGCAGAACGCTGTAAAAAAAAAAATGATCAAAAATATGGCATGCTCCTGGTGCCCTACTGCCAGGGTACAACTTTACAGTCCTTTTCACAAACAATAAACTTAGATCACTTAGTGTCGGAAGAAAGAAGTGGTTGGCTGATGTTGGATGAATGCTGTTCAGAGCTTTTGAGCCCTCTGAACTGCTGACTGAAGCCCCTGGGGGATGAGTGTGTACCTCCAGCACCACTCTGAGATCGCAGCGTGTCCACTGAGAATGTGACAGCCATGCGGTTAATCATAATTTATTGCCGTGATATTTACGTTTTAATGTTAGCCTAGCACTAATTGCCCCCACGGTTTGGCCAGAGGAATCACAGATGAACAAAAGGGACTAAATTGAGAAGGAAATGTTTTATAGAGAGCATCTAAATGCACACATGCTTAGTCATATTTTGGGATGTAAGGATTTGCCATTGTAAACTGTTAGGACTTTTGCAATTGCAAGCATGCTTAAGCACTCTAATAAAAAACATTTCCTTTGGTCTCACAGGCTCTGACCTCAATTTCCGTGAGACTCAATGATAACTGACACAGATGATAACAAAGCACAGACCTTTCCAGATTTTCAGCTCTCAATAAAACCAAACTAATGAGACCCCTGGGATAATTTGCCTGTAGATTTCATAGTGGAAGCGTGATCTCAAAATTTAGGTTTTTTTTATGTTTCTCATCGAAACGCAAAGGCTGTATCCTGAAGACAGGGTTAAATTGAGGATACATCGCCAATTCTATGCCTATATAAATAAGGAGTTTGAAATTATTCTCATGCTGACATGTGTTTGTTGGCATTGCCTATTCCATTGGGCTTTTATTGTTTTGGGAAATAGAAGCTTCTAAGACCACTGAACCAGAAGCAGTCGAGAGGCAGTTCAAAGATTAAGCAAGACGAGCCTTCCTGATTAGTTCTGCCTGATTAGATAAGGCTGCCATCACATACAGTCTGTTACAGGTTACAACTTACCTTCTGGTTATTTCAGAACACATAACAAATGGGTTTGTTCTCACAGATGCTCTCTCAGAGAGTTAGCAGAGATTGATTTGCAGATGAACATCTTATTTGTCCTAGTTGTATATGAATGTTACGTCTATTCTCATGATTTTCCTCTTCATTTCCCTAAGTATCATTTATATAATGATTCGCTGTTCTATTTTAGTCAGCATCCCCGCTTTGTAAAACGAATAGGAGAACTCAATAACATAGAGGATACAAAAACGGACCTATCTTTCCTCAGTGGATTTGTGGAAGACCTCTCCTAGTTTTTGGTGGGTTATGTGGTTATGGTATACTGCTATAAACTTGAAGTTATTGCTTTAGACCTGTGTGCCTTCCTTGCTACCTTAACGTCCTGCTAAAATAAAGCACTGGGGCCATAAAAGCAGCCAGCAGTTAAGCCACTTTACAGTGGCAGCATGCAGTGCCTTTAAATCAAGCAGCAGTCATTATGCCTCAAAACCTGCTGTGAGTGCATCAACTGAGAGATTTATGCTGTGATAATGACAACTTTTTTCTGGGATTTTTAAATTGTTGATGTTAGCCCACATAGATCTACTTAAGAGTTTGACAGCAAGCAGGAGGCCACATTTAAGAGAGCACCATAAACTCAGATCAGAGAAGTCAGAATGTCTTCTATAATTCTTGAGAACTAATGCTTTTAGTTTTCTCAGTTTAAAATTGAGATGGTATTTCAAATCTTATTTTATGAAGAATTCTCTGTTTTATTTGGTTTATATAGTATGTTAAGATGTTTCATTCAAAATAACATTTGCGTTAACGTTGACAGTAACATTTGAATTTGTAAATTTGTCATGTTATAGTTGTGTAATGGACTTACATATTAGGTTTATTCGTTAAAGACATGCAATATTATGCCCAAAAGCCTGGATGCATTTTGAGTACTAATAGAGATTTCCTGAATTGATTCGACAGCTTGTGATTTGATTTGATAACATATAATTCTATTATAATATATTCAACATCTAAAATATATTCTCTATCTTTTAATGCTGTAAATTACACTGGACGGCATTTCAGACCGATTCAAAACTGTAACTCATCTTGAGTTTGAAAGTTTGATCAATTCACAAGGAAGAGAAGACAATGCTAAATAAAGTTGTTATTTTTGTTATTTTTAGACCAAAATGTATTTTTGATGCTTCAACAAATTCTAACTGACCCTCTGATGTCACATAGACTACTTTGAAGATGTTTTTATTACCTTTCTGGACATGGGCAGTATACCATGCATACACTTTCAATGGAGGGACAGGAAGCTCTTGGACTAAATCTAAAATATCTTAAAATGTGTTCAGAAGATGAACAGAGGTCTTACGGGTTTGGAACGACGTGAGGGTGAGTCAATATTTGGGTGAACTAACCCTTTAACATCTGAATCACTTGGATCAAACATGTCTTAACAGCAATTATCTGAGGAGAGCAAACCTCTTAAGGTGATTTAATTTAGAGAGAAAACATCATTATTTTTTATTTTCCTGCATTTGCACTGCATAATGTGAGAAATTAGATTCATAGTGCTTGGAATTTACATATAAAACATCTAATGCGCATTTGATGTGCGAAATTAGCCACATTTATTTATTCATGTATTTACATTTTTTTAATAAGAAATTCAAACACTTTGAAAATGTACTTGAATATGCCCCAGCTTGGGGTCTGGATGAGATAATATAAAAACAAAATCAGTGCGAGGCAAAATCTTTGTATTTGAGGTTGTGGAAAATTTCACATTTTTTCCCCTAGAATTTATCTGCTCATAAACATCTGCACAGTGTTTTTCAAAAGGCCTTTGTCAGCACTGTAAGGGACGTTCAGAAAAAAAGACAAGGGAGGAGTGTACAGTGACCGTTTCCATCATTCTCATGGCCTGATTAATTAGTTTGGAGTTATCCATGAAAGCAAGACAGTGATAAGAGAAGAAACAATTACAACCCTATTCCTCATGGCACAAAGAATCAAAGTTGAGGAAGGCTTAATGTATTGTTCTGCCTAGTGAGAAGGTTGATTTAGTTAACGTTTAAAGTTGTTTTGCATTATACTCTTGTCATACAGCAGTGGTCAGAAATAAAACCAATGCGATAATTACTCATACAATATTACTTTTCTTCACTGGCTTTCTTCATCTTCAAAGAACGCAGTATAGTTCAGGGCTCGACATTAACGCTTGTCTGTTTGTCCGGGACAAGTCGATTTTGTAAAGGGGCATGTGAAAGAGAATTTAACCTTTTACCTCTGCCTGACTGGACAAGTAACCTAATTAAATTTTAATAACCAACAATAACTAAGGCAGCACCGAAACTTTGGCTAGAATAATTCTGATTTCATTACTTTCAGTGTAAACAGTGACTAATAACGGATAATGTATTGACAGTATCAAGGTCGCGTCAGTTGTAGCTCATGCAGCCTGTCTGACTAACGGAGAAATCAAAACTATAAGCACAACAGGACACAAAAAGAAACAAACATAAGCCAACTATAAAACAAAAAAATTCTATATAATATCTGCAACATCACACGACCAAGAGTAATGTTTTCCTGACTTTCAGCACGGTGTGATATTGATTTTATACAACTTTAGTTCAATAAACGAAATATTAACTGACTTAAATACATTATTGATCGTTTTTTCTCCCTTTCTCTAATGAAATTAGTTATAAGCAAAGCCACAGAAGAACAGTCACGCATCTATGAGCAACACACAACAGTCTTTTCATTACTTAATAATTAAGCATTTTTGATCGAGTCATTGACAGACATTAAATTGCTTAATTTATTGAATGAATCAGTCATTTGAATGAATCGGTTGAATCAGTGATTCACTTATTAAAGGGGGGGTGAAATGCTCGTTTTCACTCAATATCCTGTTAATCTTGAGTACCTATAGAGTAGTACTGCATCCTTCATAACTCCAAAAAGTCTTTAGTTTTATTATATTTATAAGAGAAAGATAGTCTGTACCGATTTTTCCCGGAAAAACATGAGCGCCTAGAGGCGTGACGTGTGGGTGGAGCTAAAGAATCACGAGCGCCAGTAGGCTTTTGAGTTGAGAGCATGTGGAAGCTGTGACACAGATCCAGAGGCTGAAATTGAACAGGAGCAGCATCAGCAAAGGCGGTATGCTATGTGGTATGTACTGAAACTGTATATATTTGCTTAGCGGTTTTGGAAAATGACTAAGTTCCACTTTATGTCGTCTTTTTTTTTTTTTTTTTTAAGCTGTACATGTGGAAAGTGCAGTTTGATGACAACATCGCATGTTGTTTACTTGATGTGCTTACACACTGATAGCTAAGTTAACAACACAGAGGTATTTGAAGCAGTTTTACTCACCGCATGTGGTTCCAACACACGATCGTGACCCTTTTCCGTTGGGACTGCATTATCCTTAAGAAATAAACGATGTGCAATCGAAATGCAGGACCGAACAAACAAACAAACAAAAACACTTGCACAACTCCGTTGATGCTCTGTAAAAATAAACTCCATCCACTGGTCCCTTAATGCTGTTTCTCTTTTGGTAATCTGTGCAGGGTTGTCTTGCCCTGGCAACCAAAAACACACTTCTTTTGTGACTTTTCGCGACGCCCTTGTTCTGATTAGGCTGTGCTCAGCCTCTCAGTGCGCTGCTATACGGGAGCGCGCACTCTTCCGGCAGAAGAGCGCGCACTTAGGACCCATATAAGGAAATTCCGCTCCATCTAACGTCACACAGAGCCATACTCGAAAAAAACTTTCCGAAACTTGTGACAAACTGGAAGAGGTTTTTTTGGAACAAAAATACTCCTTCAAATGTACAACTTAATTTATGAAACTTTGTCCATGTTTAGCATGGGAATCCAACTCTTTAACAGTGTAAAAAACTCAGTATGCATGAAATAGCATTTCACCCCCCCTTTAAGACCTACTGGTGGTTTATTTCATATTTAAAGCTGCAGTAGGGAACTTTTGACGCTCTAGCGGTTAATAAACAGAACTGCTTACGTCTTGCGGAAGAACATTGTAGCCGGAGCTACTTCTCTCTGTTTATGTCTATGAAGAATCACAAAGGTACTGGGTTACTCCGCCGCGGTACCCCCGAAGCAATCTAAAATAGTCTGAATATAAACACTTATTATAGGTGTACCCTAGTGATTCAGGAGAAGCTAAAAAAATGGTTTGGAAAATGGATTCATGGTGTACTCGCTTATTATGTTCATTTTTCTACATTGTGAACACAAACAAAGTTACGGACCGCAGCTCTGATTGGTTGTTTTTTACCGGGAGCGCATGACTTTCTGCAAATGGCAATAGGACCACTGGGAGGAGCCAGAGGAGCTTGATTTTTTCACAGATGATCTGTCTCATATTCTACTGTCAGGACATAATGACAGGTTTAACAAATATGTTAAAAATATTTTTTTACAAAAGTTCCCTACAGCACCTTTAAAAGTATCGCTGTATTTTTCCATCATTTCAAATGTGTATGTCAAAAAAGTAAAACATTATTCTAATAACATTATTTATGCATTTGCCATTTTGAGTAAATGCATTTAAATGGCACTTTCGATGCAGCTTCTTTTGTTTCCTTTGCAGTGAAAAGTATTTGCAGTATTGATCAAATTTAAGAATTTGTTGTAAATGGTGACACGTACATTTAATCAGGTTAGGAAATATTGTCCTTCATAAAGTTAATAATTGTAACAACAATCAATTTAAGGAAAACATCACAAATATGCTGATTAAAAAAATACCTGATAGAGAACTGATGAAACTATTGTTCAAACAAAATTAACAGACCGCATTGACCTGCAAACACAAGAAATTTCTATGAAACTCATTTCAATGTCAGTCTTGCTTCTGTTGCAACTCTTGTTGTCACAACATCACCTTCTGACTTCATGGGAAGTGTTTTTCTTGAAACACCCTGACAGCTGGCTGGTCCTGAATAATTAAGAAATGCTCAGCCTGTGAATGCCTCACAGGGCCTCTTTGGATCGATCCCCACTTGAGTCATTTAGTCTTTAGAAAACCATATTCAGTGAGGGTAGGAATGATTAAAAAAACAGTGCCAAATAAGAGGTGAGACCTCAGTGATGAGACCTAAGTGGTCATTCATGACTACAAAAACAGCTTCCATCTGATCAATACACCGCAATCATAGACCTGTCCCTCTGTTGTCACCAAATCGTCTGACTTTGATTCTAGTCTGCATTCTTTCATCGTTCTTATCCAGTTTTCTATTTTGAACTTTTTGAGAGAGAAGTTACGGGTGAGATTGGTTTGTTGCTAGTGGACATGCCATAAAGCTGGCTCCTCTACAGAGGTAACAAGAAAGCTTTCAGAAAGCTCGCCACACCATTGGAATTTGCTGTCATGGTGGTAATTGACTGTCTACTGTAAACTCAAATACTCCACAAACATCTGAGAGGTGGATGACAAACCAGGATCTGTCCTTCTCGGACCTTTGTTATTAAAGTCAGTTTTGGTGGCAAAATGTCACAGCTCAGCTACTCTATCTTTTTCTCTGGCCTGGAAATAATACCAGTTGTTTGGTTCAGACACTTCTCCGAAGGTTAATTACTTTGCTGGATTATGGGGAGGTGCTCTCGTCACCTGTTTAATCAAGGAATGTGCCAGATTTAATTACTAATCCTGTCAGCTCATAGGTCTATTACCTCTTAAATGTGCCAGTCATCCCCTACATTCACACTGTTTCACATTTATATTGTTTTTCAGAATATAAACATAGACCCAATCTGTAAAAGCATAACAAAGAAGAAAAAAAAGGTTTAGAGCACAGTTCCCCAAATTACAACCTGTCATCATTTACACACTCTTCTATCCTGTGTGGAACACAAAAGAAGACATGAAGAATGTGTCAATGGAGTCCCAAAACAACATTTGACCCCATTTGCTCATTTTATGAACAAAAACATACATTTCCGAAGCCATGCAGGTTTGAAAAGACATGCAAGTCAGTAAATGATGACAGAAATATTTATATGGACTACTCTTTAAAGCCAAAAACATTGCCCTTGCAATCGGTGTTTGAGGGAACATTGGTGTTGTTACAAAAATAATGAAATTGACGGATAGAAAGGGCCAAAGATAGATATATCATTACATGAGAAAGTAGAAGAGAAGCACAGCCTCATTAGAGTGTCTAGGAAGCTACCTCGCAATTGTGCCACTAGAAAGGACATAGGTAAGGGTGCTCTTTTTAATGACCAGTCGACACGATTTTTGGTCTGGAGAAAGCTATTAGGTTGAGGACTGAGAGGAAAGTGAGCTCTGTGAGCTACTAGAGTTGATTGAAGTATTATTGATATTAATGATTTTTTTTTTTCATTTATGTCTTATCTTTCTATCTAAAAACGCTATAGCTTGTGGGGAAAAGAATATAATTAATTTTGCACCCTGGCAAAACAGAGGCAATATTTTCCAGAAACAATGTTTTGAAGAAAGGACTATACATTAGCTCTGTTTTAGGCATTTTCTCAGTAATCAGCATTCTAAGTGCGCTCTTGTGAATGAGAAATCTTGTTTGTCTTTGGTGCTTACACTGTGGCATAGCTTGCGGAAATACTCATACATTTGCTTTGACTTGACCTCCGTTGGAAGATGTGGATATTACCAGAGTGTGGCAGATGCTTCATCAATGCAGAGATTTTATACTGTTGTAATGCCTGACATTTCTTGAGTAAGATATTGACTGTACTTTTTTAGATTTCATCTCACTCATCTTTTATTTATTCTACATATGCCGCTGATGAGTCGATTTGACAGATTATGCATTTACACAAGTGCTATACACATTTGAAAGGCAAATCCAACTATAAAAACAGGAAAGATTGTGTTATTGAGGGTGAGCTGTGATCTGAGCGGTTTTGTGTGTATTGCAGTTCAATCTTTGCTGATCCATATGAGCCAGATGACTCATTGTTTAGAGTTTGAGTCATGAGATTTGCTAATTTGGGGTATAAATTAAGAAGGGTGTGTATGGGCAGATAATTATTGATTGGTTGCTATTTTTTGTTCAAAATACATAATTCTATAATGCCATTATTGATGTCAAATGTGTTTTGCTTCAGGCTAATTTCTGCCTAATTGACAAGGAAATATTTTCCCCTGCTCAACTCAACGCACTAAAAAAGCCAGTATTTCATTTTCCAAAAGGTGCCATTTTGCATTCTAGTCACATTATAAGTGTTCTTGTGTACCAAGAGATGTGTGGTGTAACTTTCTGTTTCTTCCAGTTTTGCTCTTCCCTTTTCATACAATTTAAAGTCAATCCAGAATCCTCATAGATATAGCAGGGCTGCAGTTGAGGATTTAGGAGATATAAATCTGTCTTTCATTGCTGTCTCTCTCAGAAAATGTGCATTCCAGAGTGAAGAAAAGGCTGAAGAAAAAAAGGTGTGAGAACAAAAGCTTCTGGTGTCTCTGTGCTGTTTTATTATTTATTTATTTATTTATTTTGCATTTTTCGGTGTAAACAATGAGACAAGGACAGTTCTTCAGAGCCATTCACCCCAGGAAGAGATGAAAAAAATGTTGCTTAAGTATCCTTAAGTCTTATTTGTCTACCACACTCATCCTTATCCGGATTTAAAGAAACACAACAATGTAGGAGCTTTAATTTAATATTTACTTTAATTTTCTAGGTTGTTGTCTTTTAAACAATCAAATCAAGATGCAATTATGAATCTTCAAAATAACTGTTACAGTACATTGCAGTGACATTCTAAATAATGTAAAGGGTAATTATAACGTTTTTAAAAATAATTTCTGTTCTACCAATAAATGAAGTTGCCAAGTTTCTTTTTTTTTCTTCTTCAGCTTTTCATGATACAGTGCCCTCTGTTTGTCGACAATGTTGGCAAGTGTACTTTTGGACAATATCAACATACATGCTGCTTCCTCCTGCTTTTACAATGACGAGGGGCTACACAAAGTACAAAACATAATTTTAAAACAATTTATTTTATTTTTTTTTACTATCCTAAGCTGGTCTTGGCTGGTCTGCTGGTTGGTTTTAGAGAGATTTTGGTCACTTTTCAGGCTGGGAGACCAGCTAACAGCTAACCATTCAGTCATAATTGCAAGTTATTTTAATGCATTATACTGAAAAATTTGTATAAAGTTTTATGCCGATATTGTTTAAAACTTAGCAGTGTTTTCACACTTTTAAAAAGCATTGCATGTCAGCTGACTGGTTCCATAACCTTTGAGTGCCTGAGGGACCACTCTCATCATTTTATAAGGTTATAAGGGCTGTCTATGGAAGTACATACACTTACAACAACTATCCAAGCAGAACTGTGAGTGGCAGACATCTCACTCCCAGAGGATTCACTCACCTGTGTGACTTTGGTGGCACTATCATACTCCCGGCGCAATGTGTTTTTTGCTAGTTTTAGCTTGACAGTTAACATTTTGAGTACCTGCACCATATTGTTTAAATAGCAAATGCATTTGCACCCATTTGTGTGCACATTGGTGAGCTGGTCTAAAAAAAGAGGTGTGTTAAGGTGCATTGTTGGCACATTGCTATTTTGAGGCAAATTAAATAGACTGCACCACTGACTAACTGTAACCTGGTCTGTAACTAAATGGCTATATATATATAAAATGTATATATCTGTTAATTAAAGAACGCGTTAGTAATATGTGCCTACAGGTGGGTAAACAAGGTGCTTACACTCTGCTTATTTCACACACAAGAATGCGCAGCAGCCGTAAACATGCCAAATATTAAAAAAGAAAGGATTACAATGTAAAAGAATATTATTATGCCCTGTAGATGGTTTGCTTGTGTGCTTTAACCTCACCAACAAGCAGAACCTTCCTTCTCTGGAGAAGCATTCAGTCTTTGCGAATAGCGAATCTACCATTGCATTAGCGCAACTGGCCTTTAAATGGAATGGGAGATGAGACTTTGATTGGTTTATTGCACATTATGCCCAAAACACACCCATGACTCATTAAGAGAATGGGTACAACCCTTTAGGACCATGTGCCTGGTGCGCCATTAAACTAGCAAAAGTAGGTTTGGACAAACCTGAGTGCACTTGCGTCATGCACTTTAGCCCATGCGCTTATATCTTTAAAATAGGGCCCTGGGTCTGACATTCCCATAGGACCGGCATTTGTTTAAACTGAGCGGTTAATGTTTCATCCATGAAAATTACACTCATTGATTTCCAAACTCCATCTCTGATTATAATTTCATGAGGACTTGCCATTCACAAAGCCAGGCTGAATAGCATGTGTGCAGTCCCACTTCCCACTTTAAGCACAAAACCAAACTTGCAGTTATTATCCCACCATAGAAGTTGAAAAACAAATGTTGGTGCAAAGCAGTGAAACAATCCCAATATATGCACATAATCAGAAGAGGTATTACACTGAAACCGGTGCTTTAGGGAAATATGCACAGTGATTTGCATAGTTTTATATAGAGCAGAAATGAACTACTGTGTTGCAGATTGACCTGAGTAGGAGTGGAAGAGATGCTCTCCTGTACCCACACTGCTCATGTTTCAGATTTTCTCATCAACTTCAGCCGCTTTGCGAGATTGCTGGGAGGAGCCCTGAAGGTGTCTCTGAAAATGCCGTTCGAGAGGCGTATCTGCTTTGAAACCCATCTGCCTTTTACCTCCGCCCAATATTCTCCTGGCACAATAAGCTATTCCTGTCATGCATCCACCTGTTGTAGTGAGTTCGAATCAGCAAAATGGGTAAATTGATACTTAGATATGAACACGATTAGACAGATGTTAGATGGCATGCTTATCTCTGCAGAAAAGTAACAGTCTGGCAGTAAAAAGGCTTAATTGTTTCTAAATTGTTTCCTCAAGTCCAAAGGCATGATGGAACGCACCATTGATCATTCATAGACCAGGATCTCAGTCTCAACCCTGGAGGGCTTATTACCACTAGCATAGCCAGGAATCATAATGTGGGTAGGCCCACAGAAAATTGGGCTTAGCCTAAAATGTGTCTGTTATCAAAATAGACCAACACAACTACACCTGCTTGAATACACCACCATTTAATCATTGGAGGGACTCATCGTAATGTATTACATGCCAAGAAAAACCTAATAAGGATAAAGGCATCCAGCGATCACTGTAGTCAAAGCAATAGGTCTGTCTGATGCACATGCGGTGCTGTGCAGACCAATTGGCATATGACATCAAAGTACCGTGAGAACAATTCAAAAGAATAAAGAGTCTGCTCTCCAATTGCTCTTGTTGTATTTCGATGTCATATGCAGATCGGTCTGCGTAGCGCCGATGCATCTCGAACAAGCCTAATCTCTGCTGTAGCGACAAGGGGCTGTTCGCAAACTTGTGTTCCTCATTATATGGCAAACAAAAATCAAGAAACAATACAGTTTATATTTATAGGTCAAGTATTGTGATTATTGCAACAGAATTCACTCATTAATGATTAGGCTACCTTGCAATGCAACTGACCTGTAGCTGATTTTTTTGGTGTCTTGTGAAGGCAAACCGAAGATGGATGGTGGTTTTTCTGTAAAGTCTGAAAATTGAATAGCACTGGAAAAAAAGCAGTATTTTTTTAATGTGGTAGTAATACCTAAGTTGTCCAGTCTTGTTTGCATATAGTCAAATTCTGATCGACTTGGCCTTGTGTAACATGTTAGTTTTATCAGTGCTGGTCAGGATGGACAAATGACATTTTTACTACAGGTTGCACATTTTATTGATTCCTCTTAAAGAAAAGAGGGCAGATTCATACATTTTACCTTTACACATATTACACACATTTTTTTTACTTAGAAATTAATAATGCAGACATTGTGGGCAATTATTTTAAGTGCAATTTGCTAACAGCCCTATTTTTAGCTTTAAACTATATAAATCAATCAATCAATAAAGTGTCTGCAGAGTCCGACTACCTCCACAGGTGCTCATGCTCTCCAAATGGCATCTCTGGACATAAAGGAGCTGCATCTTATAACTGCTGCAATTTTCACCTCAGGCAATGAAAGCACTCCTACCACCTACAAAACAATATAAATCATAAAGTAAAAAAAAGTATATTTCCACATATTGCCTCAGTTACACCTCAGAAGATGCATGTGATGTTTCAGGTAGAAGAGAACAGAGTGCATGTAAGCCGAGTTGTGCCAGGCTCTATTCCAGATAGATGTTAATATCAGGTGTGAATAGGATACAAAAGACATCTGGTGTAGTTTTGTTAGGGCTGCAGTGCCAGATTTGAGAACTAATGAGGTAGATCAGTAACACTGATTTTGTGAACCATTGCTTTCACTTCCAACATATTAAATGTAATATATGAAAAATGAAAAGTGTATTGAAGAATGTCTGCAAAAATAGTTTCGCTCCAGCAACATCTTATTATGAATGCTTTAAAGAAATCCCATTTCTCATAACACTTCCTGTTTGGCTGATTGCATTTGTAATCAAATACTGAAATGCATCCCTGCATGTGTTCTGTAGATGATACAACCCTTGAGGCCAGTGATTTATTTAATCATCAATTCATCCAACAGTTGCCTGCAAAACCACAAGTGATTCAGAAAAAAAACATATAGCTTTTGTGTAAGAATGGCTTTCTGGTTATACAATTATTACAACTGATTTTAGTGATTAATACTTATTTAACTAATCAAAGTGCAAATGCAACAAATATATATATTATTGAGGGGGGGGGGGGTGCATGAAGCTTCATACTCACACCTCTATACACACCTCTGCTATGCTTGAATATGACTCATCCATCTGTTAAGTCTCACTAGCGTTTTGTTCCTGACAAGAGAGATTCACACCGTATCAGGACCACATGTCTCATATTTTCCCAAAAGGCGTAAACTGATCCAACCTTTGCATTATAGATACATGGTCATTTTTGCGTCAAATTATTTATTTTATACTCCTGCGTATTTTCTTTGCAGTATTTACATTGTCACCGTCTCACAAGCACATTCTGTTCATGAATGAGAACTCAAAGTATGACAATACAAAGAAAACACTGACATTCTTTGTAAACACTTTACTCTGTCTCTCTTTCATTTTGTTTTACTTGAAGCAGACATTTCTGAGTTTGCTCAGTATGTTGATGAGGGATACTAAAATAACCATACAGCCTTAAAAACACCATTTGAGTGACAATAACAAAACACAAATCAGATAGAAATGACTGCAGTTCAAATTTTCTAAGGTAAAATGCTTATTTAATTTAACTATTCTTATGGTGTTGATCATTGCAAGTGGCATAAAATGAATGTCTGAAAATGACTAGTCACTATGGAAACATAAAATGTGGAAAAGAGGCTGATACACAATCAAGGGAGGGCAGACGCTGACACTGTTCATTTAAAAATTAATTTAGCAAACACATGAGGAAAGAAAATGTAAAAAGGCTTGATAGCATATTAGTATCAGTTGAGACTTTGATGGAAAGTGAAAACCATTTTTATTAATGCCAATTTGTGATAATTTATAGTTTGTAACCCACATGTTAATTTTATTTTCACTACACTTAAAAATAGCAAAGATTTACTTGGTCAAGCCTCAGTGGCTGCAAAGTAGCGTATAGTGTTTTGTAAAAACTGATTCTGTTTTGCTATTTCCAGCTATGCTCTGGAGACTAGACACTAGGCCATTATGGGAAGCTAATTGTGAACTGTAAATGTCAGGTATGACTAATGCATGACCTGCGCTGAGAGACTGCAAGTGTCCCATGTTGGCTTTCAACGCTCCAGCGGTTGCAGTGGAAATGCACTTGCTAAAGACCACAACGAAACCAGCAGGTCTTAAGAGAAAGCAGCAGAGGTTTGCATTTAACCTTCCAGGCATTATTATTCAATGGTGTGCATTATGCTACGTACTATTTCAAGTATGTGAATGTAGGGTGGCATAAAAACCTACAAAAGTTCTGATATGACTGGTATGAGAATTTATTTTATTCTCCGTTGCTTCATTTTGGACTATTTAGAGCTTCATTTTGGTGCCGTATATTAAGCATTAAAGGGGTTGTTCACACAAAAATAGGACGTTGGACAGTGAGAAGTGTTTTACACAGAAGCGCAGAGCAGAGAACAAAACAAAACAAGTCACAAACTACCCTGCCCCAATTCACTGCTATTATAACTCTGATTGTATTTGTCTGAAAGAACCGTCATCTACACCTAGGATGGCTTGAAGGTGAGTATTAATGGGGTAATTTTCATTTTTGGGTGAATTATCCCTTTAAGGGTAATTAGTTCTTACGACACAGATATGAACAGTGTATTAGCTATACAATTCTCAACCGTACCCTCATTTCTGCATATGCTTGTCTAAGAAAAGCTTGGTGATTCAATGAGTTCATTCTCAATAATCTTTCAGATAACAGCACTGGTAATTAATAAATCTGTTAATCTTGACAAAAGCAACACAAAAATAGAAAAAAATTCCCTGATATATTGAGTTTTAGTCACAATAAAATATTTTTTAATCAATTGCATCTGTTTACAATTTATATTACAGTGGTCCAGGTTACACTTTTTACACATTGATATAATTCATCAGAATAATAATAATAGCAATAACAATACTTTACTCCGGGCAGAAGTTTCTTAACACTCACAACAGAAATGCAAGTGCAATTGTTGATCAGTACATCTCTTTTGTACTTCTTTCACACTTTAACATGAAGACTGTAAAGCATGACCTTTACCAATTAGCTCTTTTCACAATGAACATTTCTCTACACACATTTAAGTCCTTGTTGACGAGCTCCTTCAGAATTCAAAAAGCATCTGCAACCTGTAAGTACCAGGATGTCAACTATTTTGTTTTGTGCCTAATCCAGGGGCAGGAAAATCTACTTAAGAAAAAAGTCAAAAGGTTCTTAAAGAGGTTTATTAAAATGCTCTTTAAGAATTTTCTTAAGAGTATCCTATTTTTTTTTTCTTAAGAATAAAATGAGAGACTTTGAGGTTGGAGTTTAGCCTAACTTTAAGATAGGGATCACCAATCTCGGTCCTGGAGGGCCAGTGTCCTGCAGAGTTCAGCTCCAACTGCCTGTAACTCTCTACTATACCTAGTAAGACCTTGATTAGCTGGTTCATGTGTGCTTGATTAGGGTTTGGGTTTGGGCTAAACTATGTAGAACACCGGCCACCCAGGACAGATTTTGGTGACCCCTACTTTAAGAGGATACTTGAATTTTGTAAAAAAAAAAAAAAAAAAATACCTCACTGTAAATATGCAAACTTGTGTAGAATCTGGGTATTCAATAGTATTGGGTATTTCAAATAAACATTAGAAGCAATTTGGAGGTTACATACAATTGGCTAACTTCAAAATGTTGCCAGTTTCTTTCTAGCAGCTTCCAAATGAGGTCTGTACCACAGGAATTCAAGTCCAGCCCCGAATCACTACCTAGCCACCGAAGAACCCATAGTTTTGAAGTTCTTATGTGGATTACTACAACAGATTCAGTCTCCATTGTTGTTGAAATAGACTAGTCGACCTTTAGCTCAACATCCCCTGTGCCTTCGTTCCCACGCCTGTGGGCTCAGAGACATCCAATACATTATTAATAGATTCAATCTGAGTGCCTTTCACCTGAAAACTAAACCTGCCTTTTTGTTCAAACATCCATCTTAGGACTTGAGGATAGTATATCGTACATTTCTGACCATCTGTCTTGAATTTTGCCAACTCTGAAGATTTTTTTTTTAATCATAAGGGACATTAAGTGGTGTATTTGGGTGGTGAAAGGAAACATATTGATAACATCCATGTGTAAAGTAATTTCATTTATATTCAGTTCAGACATCTGGGAGTAAAGGTGAATCTGTTAAAGTCGAGCAAATCCATACCAATATATAATAAACACTTGTTGTTCTTCATTCATGTTTACTTATCTTGGGTCAAAATGAAGATTTGGACTTTGGACAAAACAAAAGACAGGATTTACATACAAAGCATAGAGCCCTTAACAAGTGGGAATGAAATACAGGTTGTGTATAAGTGACGTTGAATGTCACAGATGAGTTTCAATTCACAGAGGTGGACCAAGTTGTCTTTGATAGTTATTTCTTGTCCTGTAGTTCTGTGACATGATCAGAAGCATTTAAGTTTGTGCTTGAACTCCACATTCACTTACGACATAGAAAGCAGTTTTATTTTGGACAATATTCTTTCCTTTTTAATGGAGCTCATAAAATGCAGTTGGTATATTCAGCAGTGCTGGTTTAATTGCGCCACACACATATACAGGGTTTAAACGGAGTTAGTAAGTAATGTGAGAGAAACTGAGAACGGCTTCAATTCTCTTTCAGGTTTTGGAACGAAATACAGTTGGAAAGGGAAAAACAAATCCAAGGGCACTTGTCCCTTTTGATCCTTTGTCCTCTGGAATAGATTCCCTTGGGTTTGGTTAATTGGATTGCTAGTTTCGGTAGTTTATATTCTTCACCTGAACTGCTCTTAGACTAAGTTAAGTTTTATGCAGTGTGGTGTGACAAGGTGAAGCTTACATTTATATTTTATTCTTTTGGTTCATCCCTTTCTCTGATTTGGGGGGACAGCCAGTCCACGGGAAGGGATAAGATATGAGACATTTAGAAAAACATGTTCAGTGCGGGTTGTTTAGTATCATGGAGTCCTGTAGCCCTCTCCTGGCTGTGCTAAATGTGGCCTGGTTTGGACAGATATGCGATGAGGGCCACCACCACGCCCACGTAGACCCCCGTCCCAATGGTGATGGAGAGAGCGGCTAGGAACAAGGCTCGTCTAGATGCGATGCTAGCCAATGGGAAGTCTCCCTTGGTCACGGCTTTGCTGGTCTGGAACAAAAAAAAGGGAGTGGTGAGAGTGAAGCCAGATCAAAGGATACATTGACCTGTTTTCCATTCAAGGGTAAATTGCATTGACCTATATAGTGCTTCCTTGATGAGGATTGAATGGAATATCAGACATGTTCTTACGCACAGCACCAAGACAAACATGAAAGGCTTTTACAACATTTAAAAAATATATGAAACTTTTTTTTGAAGGGGCAGTGTCACAAAGAAAATTACCTTTTTGAATGTTTATGAACCTTTTTGAAAATGAATGCTGCCTTTTAGGAAGCAATGTGAATTGCCACATTTCTGATGTGCTGAATGTATCTAGAAAAGAAAATAACAAAATTCTGGACACATTCATTAAGCATGTTGTTAGTGCACCCTTAAGCATTCAAATGTCTTCAGTTCACTTTTCAAAAATGTAAAGTTATATTAAAGTCATGCTTACATGACATGAAAAAAAATCTTAAATGTCTTTGTTCATCTTTAGTTGCACTTTTGTAGAAGAGAGAGAACTGGCACTTTTAATCTGTCAGCTGGTCTTGTTTTTAATGTCTGTCAATGGTTAAAGTCTGTGATAATATTAGAGGTGTGAACCACTAGTCTCAAGTTTCAGTTATGATTATCATGTCATCTGTTCAGTTCAATTTCATATCACAATACATTGACGATGCACTGAATCCTGAATTTTCAATTTTACTTCACATTTCTACAATTTTGTCAATAAATTCAAGCAGTCAGATATATGAAGAATACAAATTATTTCAGAAAAAATAAATATTTGTCATTTGCAATTCATACGTGTACATTATTCTTCTATTACATCATATTGATATTTGTACTGGTATTGAATTGCACAGTTTGATTTTATGATTTTATCAGAGGCAAAAATTCAACAAACACAAACTTTAATCGATGTGTGGAATATGTGGTAGATGTCTTATTCTACAGAGCGTCTTTCAAAGGCTTTTGGCTGATATATTTTTTATGAACCACCAGATGGCTCTGTTTTTGAGACACTCGAAGCTTTGAATCGTTTCCTGAAACAGTCAGAGGAAAGACTCAGTGCTTCACAAGGATTCATTTGCCCATTCCTACCCGCTGCATATTTCATTGTGCGTGACATGATTTACACACAGCGTGTGTCTTCTCTATTTCATGCTCAGGTTCTTCATAAAAGCACGAAATGTGGCCAGATGTCTGGTTTTAAAGTAATTGGAGCATTTTTAATTACTCGTGTCGAGCCTCCCTCTGCCATTAGGTGTGCAATTTGAAGCAGCGCTGCATAGGATGAGTGTATTAAATTATGACACTGACCCAAAAATCATAAGGATCCGTCTGCTCTTTTATCACTCTCACTGTACTTGATGTCATACACTGATCATTAAAGGTCAACCGATGTATCGGTTTTGTCGATTAATCGGCACCAGTAGTTGATTGCTGGAACATTCGGTTTAACGGAAAAAATAGTTTTCTGGTTTGCGTCTGTTCCTGGAGTGGCTGAGAAGGGTCTGTTTTAATTATACAATATACAATATATGAAAGCGGCCTCTAGTGGTTGAAATCACTGACAGCATATGCTATTTGTTTAGACATATGATGCTGCACACTGAACAAAGTGAGCAACTTCAAAACCGGATTTAAATGCAGCAAACAGAAAATCCTGCTGTGCCACAAAGCACCATTCACATAGGTTTCCATTAAATTATGTTGTATTCACCCCAAATCATTGGTAATGTACATAATGAATTGTATATTGAGCATTTTCATTGAAACGTTTGTATTTCTGTGGCTCTAAAAAGTCTGTATGCTTCATTTATAGAGCTATAATATAGAACTCTATTTTGAATTTGCTCCATTTTTTAAACACTGAACTTCAAACTTATCTATGCCTCATTGTTCATTCTTGAAGTAAACTTGTGTCCATTTGGTGATTAAATAAACTGTTTTAGACCACTACTTGAGTTGAACTCAACGCGTCCAGCATGTGTGTGTGATACCAGTGAGTTCTCCTAGGCTCAGTTATTATTATAGAGCATTGTGTTAGCAGCGCAAAAGGTTGTAGGTTCAATTCCCAGGGAACACAAACTGATGAAAAAAAATATATATAGACTGAATGCACTGTCAGTCGCTTTGGATAAAAGCGTCTGATAAATGTCTATTATTTTTACTAGTATGATTCAGTACTGTTTTTTTTATTTTATTTTTTATAAAGCACTATTTTAGTTTTTCTTCAGTATCCATTTTAAAAACTATCAGTTAATTAATCGGTATCGGCCAGTGTGGGCCAACCTAGCTATCGATATCTGCAAAATCCCCTATCGGTCGACCTCTACTGATCATTCCGTGCAGTGACAAGTGACATCATAAAAGCATCAGTATGTTATAATTGGTTATAGTCTATTGCTGAACCAATACCATATTGTCCTTGTCTGCATCGCGATGCATCAAATAAATTATTATTTCGACAACCCTAGTAAATATACCATTTGGTTTGTTATAAAATTAAGACAAAGCCATTTTCTCAGTCTGTAGGAGTGTAGGATGCTGAGGAGGAGGAGGAGTTAAACCCTATGCTGCGGGGAAGGTGAGAAAATCCGTTCAGTATGTTCTCGGAGGAATATTCCAGGCCAGAAGAAGGTGAAAAAACATTCACATTTCCACCAGATCTCATTTCCATCCTTCTCACACACACAAGTTGCATTCTGGGGAACCTTCACTGAACAACACCACCGTCATCATAATTACTCTGGGAGAATTCACTTAGCTCCTGACAAAATAATTCACTCTGGCCGTGTCTGCCACAGTAAACTATAGATAAGAATAAAAAGACTCATTCTGAAGTAGAAAAATAGATGCCTTCTGCTCCAAATGTGAAAATGGAGCTGAAAACATGCATCAGAGGGCCCATGCTTGTCACACCCATGTGATCAGTGCATTCTTGTTTATTCTATGTATATTAGAGAAGTGCATGATAATTTTGCAGTCACACAAGTAGAGCTGTTTGCTTGTATGATGGGTATTCTAATGAGGCACCTGTTCTGTATTATTAAGCAGCTGAATGAGATCACAAATTATTTTCTCTTGTGAGACTGCAAGCTTGTTTGCAGGGCACAGATGAAAAAATGCTGAAGAATTAAACTTGTCTGATTCTTGTTAGTGCAGGTTCTTAGCAGGCTTAATGGTTAGACTGTGGATTTGGTCTGGGGGCTCTGTACTTACCCCCTGAGAAAAGTAGAAAGCAGCAATGCCCAGAGGCCAGAAGCAACAGAGCATAGAGAAGATAGCGAGGCCCAGGTGATCACGAGGAGGGATGACAATGAAGTTGTCCTCACTCTCACTGTCGCTGGAGCAATCCGTCTATAAAGAGAAAGAAGATTCAGTAAGCATACTTTGATTTGTTCACAAGTGTTGTATTTGTAGTCTGGATAATTACAGGATCGTTTTGAGTGCTAGTGTACTTAAAATTATGAAAAATAAAATATACAATTCATGTAAAAAGTATATAGATTGTTTTACATTGTGAACACAACTGAAACCACGAAGTAGTTTGCCGGCCCAGTTTTCATACATTTTTTTTCAAATGTCAAAATTATTTTCTGTGATAATCAATGTTAAGATGTTGTTCTGTGATAATCAATGTTAAGATGTTGTTCACAGAGTTTGTATTGAATCTCTGTAGCATTTCCACAACATTTTGTGAATTTTTCATTGTTTGTCAGTTCTCTCCTTTGATACTAGTGATTCACTTGAGTAACTAAAAATATCGCAGCCTTGTGAAGAGTGTGCAGAGAGGAAAGCTGTTAGGAAAATATTTCTGTACTGATTCACAGCAATATGCTGCAATGTCTCTGGTGTTTTATCTAAAAATAATAGGCCTATTTCTCTATAAACTAACATGAGATGTTAGATTGGATTTCTCCATAAGGAGGGAGTTAAGTGGCTTGTGCACTTGGATATTGTCATGTTTTCTGCTGGTCTAGAACAGGGGTTGTCAAACTGTGGGTCGCGACCCACTTGTGGGTCATAGAATGAAACAAGGTGGGTCGCACAAAGTCACTTGGCTGCAGCTAAATTTGCGTTTCAATGACACACACACACTCACACAGTTCAGTCTAGCAGTGATGCGTGGGTCAATGTATTAATTATCATACGGAGTATGTGGAGACATGCAGAGTCCCACAAGGGTCAATTCTTGCACCCCTCTTGTTTAGCTTGTATTTGTTCCAAAAAAGCATATCCTTATCGCCAAATGAATACAGCCCCAATGACTCCCTCTACCAATGTACTGATGAAATTAACAGTTCGATGTCCCAGAACTAAATTCACATACTGTCATCTAAAAAACATTGCAAGAATTAGATGTTTTGTTTCCAGTCAAGACTTGGAGAAACTTGTTCATGCCTTTATTACCAGCTGGGTGGACTATTGTAATGGTCTCCTCACCGGCCTTCCCAAAAAGACCATTAGACAGCTGCAGCTCATCCAGAAAGCTGCTGCGAGAATTCTGACTAGAACCAGAAAATCTGAGCATATCACACCAGTCCTCAGGTCCTTACACTGGCTTCCAGTTACATTTAGTATTGATTTTAAAGTTCTTTTAATCGTTTATAAATCACTCAATGACCCAGGACCGAAATACATTGCAGATATGCTCACTGAATATAAACCTAACAGACCACTCAGATCACTAGGATCGAGTCAATTAGAAATACCAAGGGTTCACACAAAACAAGGGGAGGCCACTTTTAGTTATTATGCCGCCCGCAGTTTGAATACACTTCCAGAAGAGTTTACATTAGCCACTGTAAATCTAGACTCAAAATTAATCTGTTTAGCTGTGCATTTATTGAATGTCTGAACTGATTGGACTGTATTTTATGTATTAACTGTATTTTATGTAAAATCACTTTTAAGTTTTTTAATTGCTTGTTTTACTTATGTGATTTTTTTTCATGATTATTTTACTTTCTTTTGTGCTGTATGTGTAAATGTGTAAATGAAAAAAAAATGTGTAATTGTGCTATATAAATAAACTTGTCTTGCCTGCCTATATAACAAGTTGTCAAACCTACACTTTTTATCATTGCTTATAGCCGAACACTTTGACATTACATAAGAGAATATAAATATTTCATTGGGCAGTTGTCATTCGGTCTGCTGTGTGCTGTGGAAAAGCAGTTTCTTGAAACTGAAACAATGTGTGTGAGCTCACGAATGAAATGCATCCCCTGGTTGTAAAAAAATGGTAAAAAAGTATCCTCTTAGTAAAACCACCATCCCCCCTTACCATCTCCTTTTTTATTAATAATGTGTATCATGTTAAACTTATCATGCAAATTAAATGTTAAAATTATCTACTTAAGATTATTCACGAATAACGGCGACTGGCCAATCAGAACTCGGTTCCGTAACAAGCTGCGCACAAGCAGAAGCAAGTTTTCATCATTTTTCACCCAAAATGATTCAAGCGCAACTTTTGAATTTCTTTAAAAAGAAGACAGCAGAAAATGTATGATTTTTGAATAACATTTTGAATGTTATTGTGCTGTATGTGTAACTGTGAGGGATTGAGAGATGATAGGAGAGCTGATGTGATCGAGCCATCAACCTTGTAAAACCCAAAACAAAAGATTTGTCTTGAGAGTCCAAAAGAATTCACTGTGCGATGAAGCCTATTAGAATACAAGTAAAACAACCTTATAATTCAAGCAATTAAAGAAAAAATGCCCATGAACAAGTTTTTATGTTTTTATATTCATTGCACAAGCAACATGCTTTTCTGAATATCAGTAGGCCTATACTGTATGCGCGAGCACAAATGTGCTATCAATTTAATACAACAGTGCATTGTAATACTGTGTTTCATTCCTTAAATGAACCAGTTTTTGAACGAATCAAGAGAGCCAGTATTTAATCGGCCCATTCAGATGGACACTTTCCCTGCATCCCAATGTGCTTACTATCCAGCCTATCTGCTCTAAATAGTATTGGAAATGACTAATGTCACAGAATTTAGGAATGATAGTATGCACATTTATTGTCATCATTATTTATTTAGGCCATGACTGGCCTAAACCAGCCAAGGTTTCAGCACAAAAGCACATTTTACTAAATATTGTTTAATTATCAATGTTGACCAAAATTCCTCCATTTCAGGCACAACAAGGGAAAAAAAGCTTATAATTAATAGTTTATTTAATAATGCAAATTTGTCATTAAATACCAACCTTTTTTAAAAATTAGACAAATTTTGTAATCATTGTAAAATTAGCTAAAATTGAAGCTTAAATTCAAACCGCCGGTGCCTGACATTTTTTTAAGAAAATTTACTTTTTTTTTTCCTTTTAGAACCCTGCATTGATTCAAATGCCTAATGCATTGAACTATCCAAAAAATGGAATAAAAACAGATAAGTCAAAAACAATCTCATCATCTCTGCGTTTGGCTGAAAGGCATGAAATTTGTGCATTATGTTATTACTGATCTAAGCTGAATGTGAGTAATCTGCCAGCAGTGTCAAATAGTTAAGCCCCAGAGCCAGAGTCCCACAGCTTGGCCCCCGATAAGCCCACCTTCTTCCTCTCAGGTGCCTCTCCTAAAAGAGGGTGGGCGGGGGGTGATGGCAGATGTTGTCACTGCCTGCCAGTTTCCTGACAGGTAATGACAGATTAATGGATGGTTTTATCCTTTCAGGGTGGCATGAGGCACAGGAAAGAAAGCATGTAATTTATGTAACCAAAATGCCTCCCCCAGCATGAGCACGATTAACCCTGTCCTTCTCCCCCTTTCTGCGATCCATTGCTCTGCTAATAGAACTTCATCTCATTTTCAAGGTGATCGATGTCAACATTTTCAAACTTATTATGTGTGTGTCATGTGTAAGGGCTCTGGATGAGTGCTCTCCTTTTGAACAGAGGAAATTGAATCGATATACATTTGTAATTAGCTGCTTAATCAAATTTATCCAAATTCCAGTTACTCTGTCCAACACGTTTTCATGGCAGCGTAATAGGAGTAA
This sequence comes from Carassius gibelio, assembly GCF_023724105.1. Classification (NCBI taxonomy): domain Eukaryota; kingdom Metazoa; phylum Chordata; class Actinopteri; order Cypriniformes; family Cyprinidae; genus Carassius; species Carassius gibelio. The sequence goes on along the minus strand of NC_068390.1, from coordinate 16,595,980 downwards.
AATTGTTTCATGTTAAACTGAAATTATAATCAAATGGCATGATTTCTGATTGGCTGGGTGTTCGTTGAAGTCTAAACGCTAACGGTGCAGGAAAGGATTTTTTTATTTTATATATTTATACACTACCATTAAAAAGTTTGGGCCTCATTAGATTTTGTAAAAAAAAAAAAAAAAAAAAAAAATTGTAAGTCTCTTTTGCTCACCAGAGGAACATTAATTTATTAAAACAACAACAACCAGTAAAACAATAATATTTTGAAATATTATTATATTTTTTAAATAGCTGTTTCTATTTTATATATTTAAAATGTAATTTATTTCTGTGATGACAAAGCTGACTTTTCCTACAGCCCTTACTCCCGTTTTCACTTCAACACAGCATTTGTGAAATATCTTTACTGTAACTTTTTTTGATAAATTTAATGCATCCTTGCTGAAAGGTATTGATTTCTTTCTAAATAAAATCTTACTGCCCCCAAACATTTGATCAGTAGAGTGTTTCTAAAATATTTTTTTATTAAATTGCACTAGAAAACCTCTAAATGCGTTATACCAATTACTATTATTTTTACGGTCTCACAGCTTCAGCAACACCTGTTTTTTTTTTTTTTTTTTTTTTTTTTAATTTGGCAATTTAGTCTCTTATCTCTTTTTTTTTTTTGTGGCTGTTATGTTGGAGTGCTAAGCACAATTTTTTTTTTTAACAAGTTCAGAAGGTAACGGGTTTATATAATGAGCACATTTGATAAAGAACTGCAGTATTTGCCAAAGTTTGCAAGGCTAATAGCATCAGATTTTTTGTTTAATATGCATGAACAAATACGCATGAACAAAACTTTGTATTCTGTTTTGTTTTCTGAATTCAGGCACACTCCTTCTGTCCAAGCAGATGGTTCTTGGTCAGAATAAGGTGCAATGAGGACCAGACTTTTCGCCCATGAGACTAAATTGAAATTAGTTCAGGCCTGGTCTTTGCCCTTTCATAAAGCAAAATGCAACTTGTGCAGTCGTATTCAGAACTGCACAAACACAAAGATTTATGAATTCTTCTTTTGCCGCAGTCTCCCTTCACATCTGTCTGATTTCAAGCAGTCTGTAGAGAGAGCTGCACAAATGGAAATTGATGTTGAGGATGGAAAGTGAATGAGGCGATCTAAACAACAACTGATGGAAAGCTTGGGGGTGGGGTGGATCCTGGAATAAAAGAGCTGTCCGGTGAAAAGCTCTCCGAGGCAATTATATACCAACAAAGGGGCAGGTAACTGCATCAGCGATGTCATGGGGGGGGGGGGGGGGTCATTATCCCCGTAGGTGTCATAGCATCGCTAAAAAAACAGCTGCAAACATTTTTAATGGGGCTGCTCATAGATTATAAGCAGTTGGCTCATGGGCAGGGCACAGAGTAGTTAAGTTGTGTCATGCCAGGTGCTGGCAACATTTCAGAAGCAGGTCATGAGGATATAATACGGGGGGTTGATTAACGACTAGCTCACACCAGACAAGTAAAAAAAAAAAACTTAATGAGTGGTTAATAAGGCCGGGCTGATTTATAGAACCCACCACACTTACATATGGCATGACCTGTGTTCAAGAACCAGGATGCGATTCTTAATCACTGAGAAAATAATCAGGCTGTCATGTGGGCTTGAAAAATGTAAAAATATAAAGTTCAAGACTGTAGTAGTAATTTATGGGTACTTGGGCTCGATTTGATACAGAAGCCTGGGATAACCTTGTGTAATTGATATTTGCAACCTCTTATCTGAGATGCATTAGTACAATAATGCATTCTGCAATGTTTATTCTTGCTAACCTATCCATCAACCGTTAAGATAAATTATTTTTTGTGGAATACACAGCAAGCTGATTTATCTTCAGTCTGTGTAAATAGCCTTTGATCACCTGGGAACTCAGCGTAGCAGTAATGAGATTAAGAATGGGTTAGTGTTGACAGAGTTCTGTGCGTCTTAATAATTTAAAGACTAATTAATTGCCTGGTGCCAAAGCTTTTCATTTAGACTACAAAGGGGGATAAGAGAAAAACCATTAGTTGTTCAATGTAATGGTTACGCTTGGCTCTGATGCTGGGGAAACACAAGTACAACCAGATTTTAATAATTTTTCAACAACAACAAAAAAAAATAACAAAGATTTTTTTTTTTTTTTTGTTTATGACGCCCAGTTCAGTAATCACAAACTTATATTGGCATTATAATCTTTTCAAAATTATTTTTGCAAATACATTTTCACCTGAAGGCTACTTTATCATATGTATTTTAGGAGCTTTATACAGTATAAAACCACATAAGCAGCTGATGTTTTGAGATGGCCCTGAAATTCATCTCGAGACTAGCATTCGGCATGCTGGAAACTGCAAGTGCATCAAATCTTCTGCAGAATATGATTAGAGGTTGAAGAACATGAAATTTGCCTTTCTTTCTGTCATAAAGTACATATTTGTGTGGCCACATTTCAACTGTGAGAGTTTGTTTGCAGGCGGAAAGAGAGAAATTAAGACAAATTGACAGTAGCTATATAGCTATATACAGAAAACCCAATGCAGCCTTTTCTGCTTTTTCACAGTCAATCGTCATAGCAAAATATTTTTATGGCAAGTAAATTAAATAGCAATAGTCTTCTTTTTCCTATCATTTAACTAAGTTTGACCAATTGGACATGCACATTCTCTGAAAACTTTGCCCAAATATAATGACTAACAACTGAAAGAGTTATTTATTTGACACAACAGTAACACAGATGGTGTGCGATGGCAGATGCTATCAAATGGATGGTAAAAGAAACTAATGATATTATTGACTGGAAAGTTAAGTGCTGCAGATTGCCTATCATCAAAAGCACTCCAGCTGTTAGATCATGAGACAACTGGCTTAAGGGCATCTACAGCTGATCATACTGAAAACATACACTTATTTGACCATGCATAATTACTTCCTTGTTTTAGATAAGCCAGCTCAGTAATTTCCAGTCAACTGTCAAAATCCAGTGTGCTATAAAAGAAGCACCCTTTGCTCATGTTCTCTACATAATACATTCACAATTTGAAGAAATGTTTTGTTTGTCTATTAGGACCAAACGTTCACATATACAGTTTCAGGAATGACAAACGAGTTAAGCGAGTTAATCCGCTAAATTATGCCATGAGTCATTGCTATGATTGACAGTGATGACTGTAGCAACAGACGGAGCAAAACATCTGACGAACCAATGTCAAAAACAGAGTTGTGCATTAAATTATTCAGACTAAATTCAGAGTAACAAAACTACACCAGCAACAAGTCTGTTGACTGAATATATTTACCAGCTTCTACACTTAAAAATTTAGTTTTTAAATTAAATAAAATATTATTTCAAAATTTAATGCATTATTATTTAATTGTTATACCATTAATAATAAATTTCTTTATTTTAAATTTAATTAGAGATCGAAATAATTTACCCTTTTAGGGTGTTGTTGTCTGGGCTTATTTATTTATTTTTTTAAATGACAGGAGACTTTGGCAACTTGAAATGAGGGGTCCCCTGCTGTCATCTACTGGTTACAGAGGTCATTTCTAGGGGTGTCCCCTACTAAGGATTTTCATAGTCGAATCTGAATTTTCGAATCATACTGATATTCGACCGAGTCAAATCATATGTTTTGGGGCAGGGCAAAATACAAGTCAGACATTCAACAGTCATAATTACATTAACACACAGGGAAATGTGCAACGGACACCTCGCAGATAGAAACTGAATGAACTCCTATTGTAGATGCATTTTTCATACAACAACGTGCAGAAACACGTCAACTAAATTCTAAAATTTCACGTTTTATTATAAATATGTTCTCATTATAATTATGTCTGACTAGAGCTGTCACTTTTAGTTCGAAAATCGATTGCACAATCGATCGGATCAACCAAAAATAGGTAATCGATTTTAACCAAATATGTACACTATTAATTTTAAAATAATTAAACAATTAAAAAATATAGATGTAACAAAACTCACAAACGAGCAGAAAAAGAAAATAAAGAATTCTGGCATGGCCTGTTCTCAAGTCCATTTAAAGTTAAAAAAATTTTAACAGTTGTTTGAAATGGATTGAATCATTACTTGAAATAATCTTGGAGATTTTTGAATTGCCTAAATCATAAATGCAGCCGGGTTGAAGCCTGCAGTGATGTTTTTCTTTTGTTATGGAAGCCCTCTGCATATACATTTTTTTGAGAATGTTGCACTCCTGTTGCTTTTTGTTATTCTGCCAGAAACTTCATGCCAATAAATAAGAAATATTTGCTGACTTTTTTTTTAATATTTTTTTATATATATTTGCTGCGTTTCCAGTGCTCTCTTTACGTTCGTCCGTTATTTGACGTTGAAAAAGGAAACGTCTTTTTTTAGAAATGGAAAACCGATTTTACAATCGATTCAATGAACACTTATGTCTTAAATCGAAAATAATTTTTTCACAAAAGTGACAGCCCTATGTCTGACAGTTCCGGTGGTAGTTATTAACATTCTGCATTGTCCTGCTCCTCTGTGCATTTAAGATATAATCACCGTAGTAGGCCTACTACAATGAAGTAGTGTTGCATGGTGCACTGATACTTCAAAAGTATCGCGATTCTCGGAAATTAAAAACGTCATGATTCCTAAATTTATTAGTATTGATACTTCAAAGAATGACTACGTTCCAGATTTGTAAGAGACGTATTTCATGTCAGTGTCTGCAACGCACGCTTCCAGTGCCTCCCTATGGACATCTGTGTTTTTTCTCCTCACACAAGCAGCAAAAAAGCGATACAGCGAGATGGCTGCATTAGTGGCTTTGCTAAACTGATTTGGCTTTACTAAAATGTGTGCATAATCGCATTAAATAGTTTAAATCAGTTGTTCAGATGAACAAAGCACAAGGTTTTCTTGCATAATTAACATTTTAATTTTTTGGTCAGACAGTTCATATATAATATTCACATTAATCGGGGATTAAACGTGGAGTTATGTCCTGTATGCTGCTAAATATGAAAACGAGCATATCTGCACAGCACCTATAACTGTGCTTCGTTTCTGCTGATTGTTGATCGAGATTTACATGCTTGGCTCACTGACCCTGTATACTCATTCATTTCGTTCATAAACGAGATGTATCAGTTCATTCAACTCTCACGAATGAGAATATCTCTCGATCTCGTTTAGTGAAGGGCGGATTCGTTCACTACATTCAACAAATAACATGCTCCGTCACATCTTGAGTAACTCTTTGACAGGATGAAACAGTTCACAGAGCTGTTCACGAGCTGCGCATGCGCTGCTAATAGCGCCAATATTTTGTTCAAATGTTTAACATATATGCTGTTCATATGTTAATTTATTAGTGTGTTATATGATTAGAATGTTGTCCCGGTTTTAAAATAAAGCACAGCAATGATATTTGAGAGTGTATTTTCCCCTTTCAGGAAAAGTATCGAAATCGCAATTCTTGACTAGGTATCGGTATCGAAACAATAATTTTGGTATCATGACAACACTACAATGAAGCGTTTTACTGTAGAGCAACTCAACCAAATTAATTTTATACAAGATGAATTATAGGCTACACGATATATATAAACTGGCTGAAATGTTTTTAAAACACCTGTGCCCTACCTGATCCAGTCTTTCACTCTGCCTGTGTCAGTTTGAGTCTGGTTAAAGTTTTAAATCCCTGCTGTCAAATTGCTCCTCTGTCAGTCACGGATTATGGAAAGTGAAACCTAAATCTTTAGGGGTGGTTGGATTTATTCACGCACATTAAAATATTTATTTGAAGATTCTTTCTTTTCAGATTCTTATTAACTGCATTAATTTAATAGGCTGTATATTAACATATTGGGAGAAAACCAGTAGTTCTTTGTGAAATCAGACATTTGAGCACCACCATATAGCCGATATTGCATGATCCTAACACCCCACGAATATTCGACTGTGAGAGGAGTCGATGGGAGTCGAATCAGGCTCCTCCTATCAAAGCATTGAATCTTCGAGTACAGTAGTCAACATTTGAAGTGGATCAAAAAGTTAATCAAAGTTGTCCAAAGATAAGAACGCTTTTAGGTTTTAGGACAACTTTGATGACAGTTTTTGATCCACTTCAAATGTTGACTATTGCATTTGGGGTCACCCATAGTAATTTCATGTCAATTTCATCTTAAACCAGATGACATTTTTCTGAATGAAAAGTAAATTTTACTGCACAAATATAGAGTTGAGAAATAATAAAGGCTTTAACATATTATAAGTGTTTTAAAAATATGCTATGAGGGTAAGTTAATTATTATCAAGAATACCATTAACCCTTTCGCACATGAGTTTAAAATATTCTAGCTGAGACCTAGTGAGTTTTTTTAGACGACCGTTATTTTAGAATGCATCGCCTTATTGTTTCCATGGCAATGTGTCCTGCTTGTCATGTGACACAACGCAGCTGAAAATAGATCTGTATGACACATGGATCTCTTTTATTTCGTTTTTCCCATTTTTTCAAAATTTTCCCAAAACATGCTTACTATATTATGAAATATCTGATATTCCGATTCTGAAATATGTGCAAGTAAATATATATGATTTGGCTCTACGCCAGTCAAAGAAAATGGATTTAAATTTAGCAGTTGATGACGTGATGCACTGAAAGTTCTAATCACACCGGTGTGACCATACGCTTCAGGGACCAGCCAAGACTGATCACACCGGTGTGACCGTACGCTTCTTTTTTTAAGAATAGTGTAGTGGGTGGAGTTAATGTGCAAACGGCAATCTCATTGGCTGGCTCTCACCTATTATCATCCCTGTTTTGATTTCAGCAAATCAGTTTGAGTCAGTTCAAGTCACAAAACCTGATTAATATTCATCAATCCAGCAGCTCATTAATCCTTAGTAAACCTTAAAGGGTGTGTTTTATAGTTCTTATTATTAGAATTTGTATCACTATCTTACTTTTGTTAGTTTTTTCCCAATTTTCTTTACAGAAACACTGAATGACCAAAAAAGCACCATCACCAGTCCAGTTAAAATGTTCAGTTAAAATTACTAATATGCATTCAAACGTGGTTATCAAGTTGACTTCTAATTGCTAAAGTTCTATTATTAAATAATACTTGATTATTATGAAGCTTGACTGACTGATGTTAATAGTTTACTTTCAGATATTAAAAAATTATTTTACACATTTTTATTATATATATCAGCCTGGCGTGTAAACTAAAATATTTACTAGCTAATGGCGATTAAATTGCCAGGTGTCCATAGAGGGTTGACTGCGTTCCCAAACAGCAGGCATCCACCTCTAAAAGCAATGACCACATTTATTGTGTTATGTCTGCTCTCTCTGGAGAGCAAGTAATTTATTACATATGAAAATTATTATACGTATTCAGTGGCTTGTCCTAGTTTTCTTAGAGATATGTAGTGCCAGTTTATCAGGAAGTAATGTTTTTGTTCTCTTTGACTTGTTCGATGGGTTCTTTATTCGCAAATGTTTTTAATGCGATATTCCAGTTTAGCACATAAGTTAAATACTGTGTGGTGTGACTCACCACGCAATATTCTGTTCTATGAATATTTGTTCCATTCAGCTGATCACGACCCATGCAGACACTCCACTCATGTAACGCTCATGTTCACCAGAAATGTAACGTCTATGTACTGGGTAACGCTTATAAAGTGTGAGGTGAGGTGAACTAAATTGGCTTTAAAAGCATTAAACTGGGGTTTAAGAAGATAAAATCCTGATTTCATAACATCCTGTTACTAAACTAAAACATTAGGCCCATTATTGGCTCTTTTCCACCAGAGGAGATCATCCAAACAAGATCTGTTGTCAATCCACCCCTCAAATGAGAAGCTCTGACAGGTGTGTGTGCACTTTCCAAGGGTGAGGACAACTAAGGCACAGTTCGCACTTTCCTGTTACACGCAAGATATATTTCACAACACTCAGTATAAAGAACAAGAATGGAACAACAGAGGTGTCTCTAGAGGCAAACTCCCAAGTTCACTTTATCATTGCCACAGAGGAAGAACAGAGGGATCTTAAAGCTATAGAATACAAATGAAGAAACACAAGCCTCAGTGTCGCAGGCATGTTACTACTGCACTGTAGAATTGTCTCTCAAAGAATGCTTATGAGTATCCTATTATGAGATGTAAAGACACTGTGTGAACCTGATTTATTAATCATTAGCCATTCAGATGAATCGTTCTGATCTCACATTAGCTCACTGTACTGACTTTGTATTTGACATAACCCCAGATGGAATCTGGAGACTTGTTTTTTTTCACCTTCACATCTGTGCTGATTTTTGGGAAAATCTGTATAATTTTGCAGGAAAATTTGTGATAATAATTATTTGTGTTGGTCTATGCTGGATATTTAAATGCACATGCTCATTTATTCTATTTTTACATTTATACAAACAATTTTGGACACATTACAAATTGTGAGTAAAAAAGGAATGGAATAATTTACAAATCTCATGAACTTATATTTTATTCACAATAGAATATAGATAACAAATCAAATGTTGAAAGTGAGACATTTTGAAATGTCATACCAAATTTGGGCTCATTTTGGATTTCGTTGGATCTACACATTCCAAAAACGTTGGGACAGGTAGCAATAAGAGGCCGGAAAAGCCTCTCAGAGTGGCAGTGTCTCTCAGAAGTCAAGGTGGGCAGAGGATCACCAATTCCCCCAATGCTGTGGGGAAAAATAGTGGAGCAATTTCCGAAAGGAGTTTCTCAGAGAAAAATTGCCATTCACTGTTGCCGGCTAAAACTCTATAGGTAAAAAAAGAAGCCATATCTAAACATGATCCAGAAACGCAGGTGTTTTCTCTGGGCCAAGGCTTATTTAAAATGGACTGTGGAAAAGGGAAAAACTGCTCTGTGGTCAGACTAATTAAAATTTGAAGTTCTTTTTGGAAAACTGGGACGCCATGTCATCCGGACTAAAGAGGACAAGGACAACCCAAGTTGTTATCAGCGCTCAGTTCAGAAGCCTGCGTCTCTGATGGTATGGGGTTGCATGAGTGCGTGTGGCACGGGCAGCTTACACATCTGGAAAGGCACCATCAATCCTGAAAGGTATATCCAAGTTCTAGAACAACATATGCTCCCATCCAGACGTCGTCTATTTCAGGGAAGACCTTGCATTTTCCAACATGACAATGCCAGACCACATACTGCATCAATTACAACATCATGGCTGCGTAGAAGAAGGATCTGGGTACTGAAATGGCCAACCTGCAGTCCAGATCTTTCACCCATAGAAAACATTTGGCGTATCATAAAGAGGAAGATGAGACAAAGAAGACCTAAGACAGCTGAGCAACTAGAAGACTGTATTAGACAAGGATGGGACAACATCCTATTCCTGAACTTGAGCAACTTGTCTCCTCAGTCCCCAGACATTTGCAGACTGTTAGAAAAAGAAGAGGAGATGCCACACAGTGGTAAACATGTCCTTGTCTCAACTTTTTTGAGATGTGTTGATGCCATGTAATTTAAAATCAACTTATTTTCCCCTTAAAATAATACATTTTCTCAGTTTAAACATTTGATATGTCATCTATGTTGTATTCTGAATACAATTTGAAAATTTGAAACTCCCATCCTATGCCACATGCTGTGATCAATGGAAAGCTGTGATGAGAAATGCCACTCATCATGTTTTCATTTTATGGATTATAAATGTAAAAAAAATATATATATACTATTATTATTATTATTATTACTTTTATTGTTCAATTTGGTTCGGTTCACATTATATGCTTACATTTTAAAAATTACAAATTCCATATTTTGTAATGTGTAGTGTAAACCACAGCACTTATCATGAAGATATCCCACACCGTATGGCCAGAGGTCCCGATCCCCACATGCAGAGAATGTCTTTAATATCATCAGACAACCACAGCGAGCACTGGAGCTGCTCAGCATGGAACTACATCCATTGTGAGACTCCAAAAGGCCCAGAATCCTGCACATGACCTGAATACATATTACTGTCACTGAGCTTTAAGGGTGACGGTCCCTCATCCAGCACCATTACATCCCATCAGCAGCACTGAACATTGGCCAACCCTTCTCATTAGCTCCTGCCTATCTGCTGAGAAATTAAAGTGGTAGTTGTCACACATCATCCAATAGAGCCAGCAGATGTTCCAATAGCATAAAGTGATGTTTAACAGCAATTTCAGACCCCAAATAGAAAATTAAACCTTTGAAGAACAGGCTTTTGAAATGTGAAGCCTTTCTTATATTATAAAGTAGGCTATAACTAGAAGCTGGTGTTCCCTGGGAGAATTGAGCTGCAATGCTTTAAGGCCACCTGTCAAGGACCTGATGAATTAATCCAGCCGTACAGAACAACATAAGTTCAGCTCCATATCTTCAAAGAAACCTTACCTCATATTCCACGTATTCCTCTTCCTCCACCTCGTAAGACACTGTCTGGATTTTCACCTCGTTTTCATCCAGCAGTTTAGCCTGTGGGTCCTCCGTACTGGGGGTCTCTACCGCTATGTCCTTTTTCTCCATGAAGGTGGTCTCACAGCACTCGTTTTTGTAATCCTTGCCCTTGCCACTCACATCGTCCTTGTATAGGATGAAGTTAGGCTTGTAAAAGGCCTCCACCGCCAAGTGAAGAGAGGTGGCATCCAGTAGCTGGCCTCTAGCCTTGTCGTTTTCTCCCGTAACTGCAACCCCACCTCCACCGCCACCACCACCACCTCCTCCACTTCCACCATTCACAAAGTAGTTTATAATGTTCTCCTGATACTGGTTGCTGTGGAAGTCTCCCCCATAGCCATAGTCAACCATCACCATATGCTTGCTGTTCTTATCCAGAAGAGGGTTCTGAAGCTCACTTAGGCTCTCCATTGTAGAAGAACAGAGCACCGGGACTTTGTGTTTAACAGCCGGATGGAGAATGAAGGGAAGGAGCTGAACTGATGTGACAGGTGCTAATGTGTTCAATAGGACGTGAGCTGTAGGAGGAGTGAGAGGAGAGAGAAGTGAGGAAAAGAAATGAAGAAATGCACTATTGAGCATATGCAGAGGAAAGTTTAATAAGACCGAACTGCCAGAATAGAGAGGTGCAGGGCAGCAGGAAGGCAGCCAAGCAGTTAACACAATGATGTAGATGCACAAAAGAGTGGCTTAAGCTACAGTTGATCTGTGAAGACTCTTATTAGGGACTGTGACATAAATAATGCAGATTGTGGGGCTCTGCATAAGAGTAGTGAGTGACTGTACATGTCAAGAGAGAGTTTTTTCTCTCTATGGTTTTCTGCTGTTTCATGCACATTCAAAAACCTTTATGTCCCATTCCTCTCAAACTGTGGTTATCTGGCAGATTTCAATTAACTTCATTCTGCTGCCCCATGACACTCACTGATAACCCTGCTGCATGGACATGACATGACTGAGAGTTCATATGCCATGAAGGTAAAGTAAACATATTTGTTACAAAAGCAAACCCAAATGTGGCCAGTGGCTGTGGCAATTGGCTATCCAGAATTTTGACTTTTGTCTTTATGTCAGTTTTATGTTATGATATTTTGTGTCTGACATTATTTATTTTACAATAATAGACTAGCATGAAAAAGTAAGAATGGTACGTCAATCTTGTGAATGACTGGACAGAAAACACTGAGGCAACAGTGAAATGAGAAATCTTTGTGTAGTAATAAACAGATTATTTCACAGACATGTCTCAGAAAACTAGCATTGTCAATTTTCATAATCCTTTATATTTAACTGTCAATACAATGTTATGTGTAGTATAGTTAATAATATATATATATATATATATATATATATATATATATATATATATATATATATATATATATAACATACTGTAATTATGTATGGCAGTTATTAGAAATTTAACAAAGTCCACTATGAAAGAATTCAATACCAGACACTTATGTAGCACTGAGATTTTAGGAGAAATATGTAGGTAGTTGGTGTGCATAGTCTATTATCAATCATTTACATTTAAGCATATGGCAGAAGATTTGATCTAAAATGACTTCCACTGCATTGAATATATAAAACAATTTACCATGCATTCCCATAGTGCCATTCTGTCTGAGCTACAGCAATGTACTTTTTTTTTGTCTTTTACTTTAGTGCAGGTTTTGTCATGACATGCAGAGTGTCAGCTGTGGTGCCTTCCTATGACTGTATTCATGTTGAGACAGTGTTTCTACCATCTGCTCACATGATTACAAAACGCAATTGAGCTGAAATGGACTGATGAATCAATAAATTTTTAGCAATTACAATTAATTAATCATCAACTAATCATATATATATATATATATATATATATATATTTTTTTTTTTTTTTTTTTTTTTTTTTTTTTTTTACAGAAATATTTCTGCATGCAGAAATCTAGAAAGAGTGTGTATCTTTCAAAGAGTTTGTCACTAAACATTTGATTAGTTTTTCCACATCGCATTAGTCTGGCTTTGCAAACATGACTTCCTGGTGGTCTGATTAAAAAAAAAAAACTTGTGTGCCCTTAGCGGTGTAAAGTCAGCCAATCACATAAGTTCTTGCCAGATTGAGAAACTGCTTTCCAGTTTTGTGTGCAGTGTATATCAGACGGTCAGTGGGTGGGCTGTAGATGTGCTGTCTTAACCCTTAGACTAATATGTATCAGTATCTTTAATGTGTGACTGATGTGAAGTTAAATAGTCTCGCAGGTTTATGATGCTCTTGAACTGAACACCATCAGTTGTACTCGGATGTAAATCCTGTCATAACTCTCTTGTGATGGAGAAAACGGCACATGGCTGCAGTGGTTGGCGTGCCCTCTCTTACCATCTCCCCATTAATCTGTGATTAAAATAGCAACACAATGAGCTAGAAAGCAGATTATTTCAGAGATTTTGATTTGATTGTGCCAATGCCTCTGCGGATTGTCAAATGTTTGATCATGCGTCAAGGAATGCTGACTTCATGCTTCACCCAGATTGTTTGAGATCCCCCAATTCTCAATACTCATTTCAACAAAGTCAGCATCTACTGAGCACAGTCTCCCAGTGCAATAATACTACACCATCAGAGCTAACTAATGAAAAGAGGACGCTAGAAATAGACTCTAAATCTAGTCTCTAGAGATCAAATTATGAATTAGGGAATAGATTGATGATTAGTTATTCTAGGAGCTTTCCCTATTTGAATGTCAATCTCTCTCTCTCTCTCTCTCTCTCTCTCTCTCTCTCTCTCGCTACATTGATTCCTGGACAGTTTCGACCTGCATCTTCAACAAAGTGGCTGCTGCAAATCCATTACTCACATTCACTTGCTTCCTCTCCCATGCTAGCTATCATTTCTTGTCCTGCCTAAATAAAACAAGGTCTATTTGTGGTTAAATATACTGGTGGAAGAGAATGAACAGTGTGTGCATGGACTCTGTGGCTTGTTATGTAAGTCTGAAGCAATTAAGTTGTATAACGTCGAAAAGAAATGAGATAGATAAAATGACAGCTACAGCTTTTATTTATACTCAATTGTATATTTGTAAATGTTATTTAATTTTTAAATGATCCAATATTATTGTAAAATGTAAATGATTTAAAATGATCAATTGACAATAAATTAAATTTAATACACTTTTCAGATAACCGGGTTTTATTGAAAGGTACTGTAGAGGGCATCTAGCATTTTAATTTTATGCATATTTACATAATTTCACATGACATTGTTGCTGTATAGATAATGTTATAGTTATGTCTAGTTTCAATTGAGCAAGCTAAAGTATATAGGAAGCTATAGCTTGTCACATTTGCTCTGTTGAAACATTTGAAAAGTAGAATTGGTCGTGATTCATTTCATCATTCAGACTAAAGCAATTCAGCTTAGGATAAAAAGTGTCTTCTAAATGACAAATAACTGTCTTGTACAGAATTGAGTCAGAGAGTCCTTTTAAAGCATTTTAAAGGCCCATTAAGATTCACAATAAACATTTCTCTTCTACTTTCTTTGTTAGCTTCATGAATATGTTTTGTATGGAGCCTTATCGCAGGAAGTTGAAAAGATTAAATATTAAATTCCTTCCCGGAAACATTCAAATAGCAAACATCTTTTTAAAATGGTGATCATGGCAACCACTATTTAGCTATTTATCATGACTGTGGTGTGTGTGTGTGTGCAGTTATACATTTGCATCTCCTAGAAACACTTGTTAAGTGTGCAAATATCCTTTGTCAAGGTCAGATGAGAAGAGTCTGAATAGCATCCAATAGTACAGGCAGAAATAAACACTTTGATATACATAGAAAAAGGCTGTTTACATTCCAAGAACAAGTAAAACTGAGATGACCGTGGTTAAATAACCCTATTAGAATCCAGTCAGCCCACACAGATTCACAGCAGTAAGTCAACATGTGATATCAGACCATTATGCAGAAACACAGACCTTTTATCTCAGCTGTTCTATTTTTATCTCTAATAGGTTAAATGTGATTATAAAAGTCACTAATGAGGAGGGTCACAACACAGAAGGTTTCCTCGGTAATTATGAATACGCAAATGTTTTCATTTTTTTCTTGCATGACAAATAAAACTACCAAATACTGGTACCAAATACTGCAATCAATCAGACTGACAGTGAATTAGAACAAACAAACAACCACTTCATAGTTTTTGTCATGATATACTTGAATCAATCTTTCCATTTCAGAAATTGCAGTTTCAAATTTCAATCCTTAATAGTTTTTAATAGCATTTCTACTCTTAACTTAAGGGATTTAAAACAGTGAGAGGTGCAACATGCTTCATTCCTCATTGATTGTAGCACCTTCCTTCCTCCTTGTGCTGAGGTGCAATCAAATCACCTCAGCACTCAGGTGTCTTAGTCAATTAAGCCTTATGAGTCTCGGCCCTTCTGAATTCTAATAGGATAGAGGCTGAACACACTTTAGCAGTGTTAATGTGTTGGGTAAAATGGATAATGGAGACTTTTGCTACTCATGTATGCACTTTAATCTCCCTCTGCACAATCCTGGCACAAGAGAGGGCTATAGAAGAACGAAGGAATGTGGATTTGTAATACTAAGAGGCTACTTGTACTCTAGTATTTATTTAATATGCATATGTATAATTATCTGTTGATGTTGTTTTCACTCATGGTCATACATCCTGGCTCGTGACTCATGCACCCAGTGGATGAAGGGGAACATCAGAGCAGGAAGAAGAGAGAACAATTGCTTTTTAAGAGTACCTTTCCCCTTTGACAAAAGTGAATAATTACAGGGCACCTACAGCAGTATACCATTACCATTTAACTACCAGAGAATGAGAGCTGAATAATCCATAATCCTAAAATTCCGAAAGATGAAAATCAATGCATGAATGTATATGCACATTGGTTTGTATGTAGCCTATGTGAATATGTGTATATGCTTTGCTTGCATAATACATCTGGATGTTCCTTGTGAACTGTACAGAGTAGTGTACTACACAGCTGTACATTGGAACTGGCAGAAGTATCGTACATAAACAAATTTGCATATCAGTTATGTGTGTCATGCAGTGGAAAGTAAACAGAGGAACAAAAAGGTTAATTCTGGCATCTGAGCACTGGGTTTCAAGTCCTTTCGTCAACACAAAATATAACAGTGTGTACAGTAACGATAAACAGCCAACATAAACTTTTCACTCAAGAGCACATGCATAATCATATAAAAATGTACTTCATAGGCATTCAAACTTAATACGCTCTGGCCGAGAGCTCTGCTTATATTTTAAACATTTGTAGGCTACAGTATTACTCATAGCACTAATTCAGCAAGGTATTTACGATACACTGACAATATCTGTTCATTCCAGGAGACAGTTTCAATGTGAGCTACCATATTTATGACACATTTCAGCCTCGTATTTGGAAATGTCCATGTCTTACCTTGCGACCGAGCAATCCAGGTGCCGGCTCATTCGATTTGATTCAATGGCAATTTGACAGTCGACTGGCTTTCCAAAGAAATGTCAAACGGCTTGAATCCGACTCTCGCATCGCAGAAGCCCGTGAAGCACCGGTAAACTCGGTAAACAGCAACACCTCTGATTTCTAAGGATGGACACGAGCACTGAAACAAAGAACAACCTGCTAAACGTTAGTGGTCGAAGCAGTTGTCGAACAACAGATAGCCACCTTTACTAAATAGGGGCAGTACCTGATAAAAAGCAGGTAAAATTACTGACAGTAACACAGTGAAGCTTTAAAAGCCTGGTTCTGTACACCGCACCTCATAGCAGTATAAATCCGCGCGCATCTTTCAGTTGAGCTGCTCAGAACTGCGCGAACTTTCTTGCCAGAAGCTTTAAAAACACAACAATCTTTCTCGGTCTCCGTGGTTTTATACTATGAAGTCATCAAATAACCTTAGTGGTAGATTACTGCTGTAAATTCCCGTTCCATAAAAGTCAATATTTCGTACTGATAGAACAAGGTGAAAATGCTGTCAGTGACGGAGTGAACGGACTTTCCATCGTGTGTCCCTCCAAACAGGACACGAAAAATGCACTATGAGTCCAGCGCGCGTGGATGTGTTTCAGTTTATCCTACTCTCTAGCCGATATAAAACACAATACGACAGCAGGTTTGCGTGGGTTCGAAGCTCTTAGAGCTATAAAGCGTATCGATTTCACATCTCGTGAGGGAAGCTCCGCTGGGGATATTGACGATAAATATTACAGCAAAGTAGCCTATTCATTTAGTTTTTCCAGTAGTTGTAGTGTCCGTGGAAAATAAGTGTAGATTGATATATTGTATAAAGGAACAAGAGGAATCTTCAAGAAGAAGGGAAAGGGATGATTTGGTCATTCAAAAAAAAGGGAGTTTTTTTTCGTCCCTTATGTCTATGTGTAAACAATGACTATGAAAAGTGTTTTCAGGATAAAAGTCTTATTTTTCATTAAATTTTTCATCTTATATTTGTCACAGGTCAACCTCTAAATGGTTAACCCTTGATTTTGTACAGTAAAAAAAAAAAAACCCGTTGACTTGAAAAAAGGATTGTAATAAACACCTTCTAGTTTCATTATCTCAGTGAATTATGTTTCTTTTAGGCATAGCTACCATAGTAATGTTTTTTTAATGTCGCTTTCGATGACACAATACAATTTATTAACATCCTTTATCTGCTTCAGTGTTAATTATTAAAATGAAATTTAGAGATGCAAAAAGATGTGGGACCCATTACAGATTCAGAGAGATTTTGAAACATCATTTCATTCAGAGAATTCTAAATAGAGAGGTTATATGGTTATTTTCTGTTATTTATATAATGTATATAATGTAATAGAAGAATAGAGGAGGCTGCATTTCTATCAAAAGTATGAGTCAGATGTCGATACAGCAGGATGGAAATGCTCCGATGTATCTGTGTCTGAGTGCAGAAATGATGTGCCTCAAAATCCCCTTTTATGTGCTCCGTCGGATCACAATTTAAGTTCCCACAAAAGGGGGGAGGGTGAGAAAAAGGAGTGACATGAAGATATCTGACTGAACAGGCTAGCTGATGTCAGCTCAGTGGATTAATTCTGGGGAGAATTAGAATGTGGTCAAATCGCTAAGGGATTGTAATTAAAAGCGCAATGGAGGACGTGTCTGTAGCACAGTGTGGTATAAAACCTGACTTTTCTGATTCAGTGGAAGCCTTTAAGCCCTGGGTGAAAGTATGGCATCTAATAGGCCACTGCCTTTTGTGGTGGCATGTGTCCAAACATTCCTTTTTTTTCACAAACAGGCTCAGAGCAAACAGCTGCTCTACATGCTTTAAACTAAAATCAATCACAACATCTCCCACAGCACATTTGACTTGCACAGAGCGAGGCAGAGTCTCATTTCACTTTTCCCTTCTGGCAGTGTTTACGTTATTGTTTGAGATTTCAGACCTTTTCCTAGTGTCTGTTTTGCTTGGAAAGGAAGGCGGCTGTACCTGCAGGCTTGACTTAATCTTCCGATGAGCTTGAGATTCAATTTATTTCAGCTGAAATTACTTCAGTCCTTTTGCCACAGAACATTAGGGCTGCAAATGAATATCCTTGGGGTACATTCTATGGGGTCCATCTGTAAACTGCTATCAGACAGATAGAGAATCGTTTGTGAAAAAATGTGCAGCTGTGGCCAGTTGTGCCTCAACAAATACTATTGTGGACACTTTAGAAGAAGATTCAATGATTTAACATTTTTGTAGAGGCCATTACAGTTTAACAAACCTTTGAAGACCAGTCCAACTTAGGCCTGAACACGACTGCTGTTTACATTCATACTGTATAACCTTCTGACAGAATGAAATGGTTAGCCTTGGGCTTGTAAAAGCTCAAGAGGAAATAGCAGAAAATGAAAGATTTGCATTGACTCATTTGACCTCATACACACAAAGTAAAATGTGGTACTGTGCCTTATTACCATTTTGGCAATAGTAAATCAATTATTGCATCAAGAAACAGAAGTGCAATGAATATAGGAAAAGTACTGTGTGTCAAGGGGCAGTACACTTGGCTGGGTATAAATTGTGCCTCATTTGCTCAGTATCTCTGTGGTTTGCAAAGAAAACCGACAGGGATGTTATGATTGAAAAACGTAAAATGCATAAAAAATTATGTGTATTGCAATCTCCATGTATTCACTTTAGCTCCTGTTCATATATGCAGAAACCTCACAACATTCCTTCATATCCCCACAGACGCTTTTGTTTTTCTATTTCATTGCCCAAATGAAACATTTGAAAGATAAGCCACAAAGAATTTCATCAAAAGAAACATACCGAGGATCTGAAAGTCAACAAACACCTTTGACTTCCAACCCAGAATCCTTATTTGAAGCTGGCAAAAACTTGCATGCGCTTAAGGATAAAAAGACCTCATGGTTTAAGTGAGAGTGGTTTAAGGCTGTTACACCAGAAAGTGTTTTCCTGCATATCTTCAGTTTCCAGCTGTTACCAAAGTCTTTTGGTCCACTGGTAGACTTGTGGTGCAGGAAAACATGTACTTTTGCCATTTGAAATGTTGTTTTCATGACATTTAAAGAGATAAAATGAAACATTTACTCACTTTGTTCCAAACCTGTATGATTGCTTTAGTCTGTGGAACACAAAAGAAGATATTTAGAAAAACAATATTTCTTTCTTTCTTTCTTTCTTTCTTTCTTTCTTTCTTTCTTTCTTCAAAGAGGCAGTGCCCATTCAACCATTGGTCCCCATTGACTCTCATTGTATGGGCAGAATTGTGTTTTTTTTTGCAGCGCATTGCACTCTCTCGGTCACCGTACGAAACAGCTTTTACATTCTTCAAAATATTTTTCCCCACAGGAAAAACCATCATGTATGTTTGAAACAACAAGACGGTGAATAAATGATGACAGACTTTTCTTTTTGTGGTGATCTGATAATCTGATGGGTTTTTTTTCCTGAAATATTTCTGTGATATACAATTCATAAATTATTTGTTTCCATTTCGATAAACAGCAACCTTATACTCATACTGCTCTGTTTAGATTTTGATCCTGATACCTTGTATGAACAGGCATACATTTACTTGTATGAAAAATGTTCATTAAAATGAAAAGAATATTCCATCTTCATTGACATGCATTTGGGAGAATGTGCTATATATACTATAACAGAATAAATAAAATTATTTTACAACTTTTGTGTGAAATTAACAGAGAGTAGGCCTCTCAGAATTCCTGAGTGAAATAATATGACAGTTCACATCAGACTAATACTGTAGGTGTTTAACCAACTCCTGTTCCTCATTTGCTCCCTAAAATCATCCATATTCATGACATGGCTAAAGATACCATCTCTGCAACTTAACTTGCCCCCTGCTCAGCAGAGGCTCCCAGCAGAAGAGGTGGTATGAGGTGGAATTTGACACGGGTCACCCTACAGGTGAACCTGCAGTGGTAGGTGCTTTCGGGCATAGCGAGAATTTTTCTTCAAAACAGATCTGCTGGTGGGGCTGATTAGAGGTTGGTTTCTGTGGATGAGGTGATGGGCATTGCCAATTCAAAGGCAAGTTTCTGTCAGATATATTTGAGTGCTGCCACATGGGAATGAGCCCTGTGCTTCCACTGTGTTCATGCAGACCTGCTCCTTTAACTATCGACAAAGGACCCCAGGTGTGCTTAAATAATGGCCTTTGAATCTATCATTTTTCATTAGGTCCACTGAAATAAATACATGTACATACTGTTCTTGAAATAAAAGTGAAAATTTAGGCCCAGCACATTTTGGGGGACAGCTCATGGTGCTGGGAAATATTCTTCATCAGAAGTTCCAACTGTTTTCTCATTTGTGCTGGTTACTTGTGCCATGATGCTCTAAGAGCTGAGTCATTCATACTGTAGGCTATTTGTTTTTGCAACCCTTTCAGTAAACTTTTGGTCATTTTCAAATGTTCAGAAATTCTCAGTTAGTTTTTATCTGAAGTGTTATGCAGTATACTTTTGTCATTCTATTGTACATTTTGTCCCTTTAATCTGCCATAGCAATAACCTCACTGGTCCAGATGGTTAAACACTTAAAAATTTACACTACAGTTAATTTCACATCTTAATTTCACATTAGCTGAGCGGAATCTTGATGATTATTGACTTTGCATTTAGCATTTTATGCATAGTTAAATTAGCCTGTTCTGATCAGAGAACAGCTAATCATTGTACTTAATAATCTAGGCATATCAACGCAAACAGTGCCATTTGTATTTCATAATAATAATAATAAACTCAATCTAAAACTTTTGAGATTTTCCTATGGGGGTTTATAATGGAGGTTTTTCAATTGATGAGTAAAATAAAGCCAGTGGTAAACATAACTTGACGATACTTTTACATTTTGTTCTAAAACATAACACACATCCATACCCAAAACAGAAATTTTGAAGCAGTTTATGTTTATTTTTGAAAACGTATGTTTTTAATTAGTAACTAGATAAGAACATTTGGGCTGTGTGTGTGTGTGTGTGCAGTTTACACTGTAGAACAAAACGTAAAAGTATTGTCAAGTTAGGTTATGTACCACCTATTTTAGTTATTTTACTAATAAATGAAAAACCCCATTATAAAACCCCATAGGAAAATCTCGAAGGAACCTGCATCAAATTACACTTCCGGGTTCTGATGTCATATTTCCCCCACTCTACAGAACAATTGTATTTGAGGTAGGGGTGAACGATGGAATTTACCACTGATTCGATAACTGGCTTTACTGATGAGATGCGCATTAATCATCGGCCGATATATATATATTGTGCACCCATGTAATTTGAGGTATATTTTGCCAGACAACATCCAGAAAAGCACAAGTAAAAATGCAAAAAAGAAAAATGTATGGGCTACAGAATGAGTAGACTACCATACTTGTCAAGTTACGGAGCAAGAAATTAGATGGAACTGAATCATCCAGCTTTCTAAACTCTGTGAGCTTAGTCCACATTTTGATTGAACAAAAAAGTATACAATGCAAAGAGTGAATGTGTAGAACAAAATGTTTTAATATAATTATGGGTCTTTTAAATCCCTGTCTCTTTAACTTTTAAATGCCTGTCTCTTTCAAAGTTAATGCTCTGACTGCTACATTAACTCTAAGCACTCATGAAAGGAATTACACTTAAATGCCAATTCATACCCACTGAGCTTTATCAAGCCAAAACACAAATGAAGTCTCTTTGGTTTTATCAACCTATTTAAAAAGTTAGCTTTACCCATATATTGCAGAAGGCCATTACCATTAGGCCATTATATATATATATATATATATATATATATATATATATATATATATATATATATATATATATATATATATATATATATATATATATATATATATATATATATTATTACAATTATAATATTGTTGCTTTTGTTAAAATAATCAATAGATGGTCACAAGATAAATATTCCGACCCCCCCCCCACACACCCCAGTAGTCTGTTTTATTCCGACAATTATGAGCATTTTTGCATTTAGATTCAGAAGAACTTTGCCTATTGAATATTAAAAACAAATGAACAAACAAAAATATCTGGATCTCCATGTCTGCCATGCAAATCACTGCAAATCTGCTCATCTCCAGACTGGATCTCTTCTCTCCACTTTCTCTAATTGCAGATTAAATTATTAGATCTGTCAGCATTAATATTTTTATACTTAGACCAGACATGATATGACATGACACAAAGTATCTTTTCCATGTAGTTTTTGTCCTAAACACCCGCAACAGCGACAAGTGACAATAAGCAACACGTAATTTTATTTTAGAAATGGTTTTTATTTTCTGCGACATCGCTGCAGGAAAAAAACATACAAAAAAAGCAATAATAGAAATTACATTAAAACCGTGAACTCACAGCGAACCAACTTCCATAACAAAGATGGTATCACTCACTCACTCACTCACTCAAAACTGTTCAGCCCATTCACATTTGAATCATCTATTTTCAGTGTCCACTTTTCTTTTCTTCACACTTGCCATGTTTTTGCTGTTACATAATTTCTACACTGGACGCGACAAAGCATTGCCAATCATTTGAACTTTGTGGCAGCACGTGAAAGAAAGAGTCAGCAGTTTTCTGTTTGGGGATTTGCCGCGCTGCGTCGCATCCAGTGTAGACAGCATTACTGATTATAATAAGTTATATTGTATTTTGTTGCATAGTGTTGCACTGTGCCGCTCACGTCCGGTATAGACACAAAAGTTAATGTTGTTTTCTGATGCTGCATTTGAATTTTCATGCCACATTATTTGAAATTAACACGGGCCAAACATTTTTAGACCGGCAGTCATGTTCAACTTTATTTATTTCTGTCTGGCAAATGAAAGTTTATCAATATGAAGAAAAATAAGTCTTCCCAACGTGTTTTGTTGACACATTCACACCTGTCTTGTTTGGGTTGATTGAATCGAATTCAAGTTCATTTCCCCTCTTGGTGCGGATCTTTTGGAAAGGTATAAATAAAGCAATCGCACTCAGGTGCAGACGAAACAACCGCACCGAGACCCAGCTGAACAGGTGTTCTTGGTCCACTTCCAAATTAACTCATTGAATTCATGTTCAGAAACAGGCAGCCTACACATGTAGTGCTGCTTTTTGAGTTTCAATCAATTTTTTTTAAACCACAGTGCTTAAAAATGCATGTAAAGGATGTGTTTTCATGATCACGGCACACAGCAACATGACGTGAGCATGCTTAATAGGCTTGACGCAAAAGTTGCTATGTATGTGTTGGGGGGGAAATAGTAAGGAGATATTTGAATTATTTATTAATAAATTAATGTTTTTAATGTAAATTAATGAGTTAGTGTCGCAAAGATGAAATTTTGACTCATATTTCATCATTGGACGCACCTTTAGAAAGAAATGCATCTTTGATTACATAATGAAAGTGTTTTTGTTTTGCATTCAAATTATTTCATTTTGTAGTCATTTAAAGCTATATATAGATATATTCATCATGTCTGTAAGGAAAACACTTGCTGATTTTCTGTTCATTTTTGTGAAGCACCCCTGCTCAAGACCGATCATGTTTGTTTTCTTTTTTTTACAAAAGCACAACAATTTGTTGATATTGTGAGTGCACACAAATAAAATAGACCATTTACAGTTCCAAATGATGTATTATTCTTACCATTATGAGCAATAATGATGGCAAATTTAATTTGTTTCCACTGATGTCCTGAAGCGTGATTCAACTTCCACTCTACACACAAACGATTGGATATGTGCTTAGTAGCACACATAGGTTAAACATTTAAACATTGTGATATGCTTTAAGTATTTTATATCTATAGATGTTATTTTTGGCAAGTCATAATTACAACATCATATGACATTGCCTCATATGATGCTCATAAGTTTCTTCATATTGCATTAGCTGATAACACCAAATCAGTAAAATAATAAAAATTGCCCTACGAAAATCTCCATGATTAGCTGTTTTTGCACTTTCTGTTTTCCCTGCTTGAGAATATCTGTCCAATAAATGGATGACCTTAGCACACAGGTAGTTACTCATCCTTGAAAACCATTAACCAATTTATGTGCAAAAGAAAATTTAACACAATTTAAATGCATATTCACTTTCAACAGAGATATGCATGGTTTGTGCAGACCACAGTGTGTTTTGTAGTGTGAATTTTTGGCTTATTATTGCAATACATTTGTGTTTGGATATTTGTGCCACTGTGTTGGATCACCACTTGCATTTACGGTTTATTTTTCTTCATTGCATGCAGGAAAAGAGTTGTGGATTTATATAGGCTATGTCTTTGGGTTGTTTTTTCCCTTTAATTTTTTTTTCTATGCCATCTTTCTGAACAATTGTTATTGGACTGACCTTAATCATATTCTTGTTAAACTGAGCTGAACTCTGATATTCTGGGGCTGCTGAATAAGAGTCTGTCTGTATGTTTTTTTTTCAGAGAGAAACAAGAAATCAAGGCCAGAAACAATGATCTGGGAGTTTCAGAAACTCTCGATAGTCGTCAGGACATTGACATTGGGTTACTGTCAAAGACTTTGTCAAGGCCATCATGAAGGACTTTACAGCTCCAATGTCCCAGTGACATAGAAAGTGTGCTGAGTTCAGGCATGCTTTACGTTATTTTCTCTCGATAACAAAATCTAAAGCAGCTTACAAAATATGAAGTATTCCCAATTGCAGTAAACTTAAAAAAAAATAACAACATTTAAAAAAAAATCCACATAGATAATAGTTAACGTAATAGTAACATGAACCTGCATATCATTAGCTTTCTTGTCCTTAAGTTATCCAGTAAAAAATATTAAACTGTGTCATAACTCAGATTTGAATTACACTTGATTGACTCCCTTGATTACGCACTTTTTTGAGACCCTTTGAACTTTGAAACAACTTTTGAGATACAGTTCCATTTGACCTATATCACAACGTGAAAACATGACATATATTGTGATTAACTGCACAATGTGAGCAGTGTTTCCTGTTAAGATGTCTGTGTTATTGTAAGATTGCAGGTATTTTATTAGAGACTTGTTTGAGTTAAGATATCATCAGGGTTTCTCTCTAAAGCCTCTTTCACACATAGATTCTGGAAAATATGCAGAAAATGTGTCAAGTGATTTGTCCTGGGATTGTTTGATTTTTGGTTCATGTGACATGTAATGTGGAGCGTACCATTCCACTAAGCTGGTGAACGATCTCAGCTTCAGTGCAGATAGTGAGGAACTCCTTGATCTCTGCTTCATTACAGTTTGCATATTGCATATAATATTTGCATATTTGTTCATTGTGAACGTTGATCTGCCTTTAAAACACCTAGTAAAAGAGTCACTCGATAATATGCATCATAACTACGAGACGTCCTTTACAGCATTGGTCCTGGCTTTTGTTCACACCGGGATCGTTCCGGGACTGATCCCGGCAATGTTACTAGGCCCCCATTCTGGGACCATTCACGGGAACAATCCCAGGACATGTTAGCGTTCACACAGAAGGTACTCCTGGTTTTCACACAATGGTAGCAAACACTTGCAAGCTGTTGATGATCATACCTGACATACAATAAGACTGACAACCTCTTTTTAAATTTATTTATTTTACCTCATGCATACCTCAAGTCAATTCATATAAAGATACTTATAAATATGGGAGTGCTGAAGTTATATTTATTTTCCTTCAGACGGTTGCTCTCGCAATGTGCCTTGTAATGAGACTGCTAACCCACAGGACAAAGAGTCACAGTACTCCCAAGTTTTAGGGTCATATAATGTAGGTTTCTTCAGTCGATTCAAGGCAAATTTAATGGGCCAGACATTGATAGAATAGCCTGAGGTCTGACTATGCCTTTAAAGACGAAAATACAAGAGGGGACAATGTATTGTATTTTTATACTTCTAAAGCATCACTATAAATGATTGTGTCTTGCAAAAGGGAGTGGTATGCACACTAGCCCAACCGAATCAATAGTCATTTCCTCCATATTACACACTCTTCTTCTCTCTCCGATTCAAATAACTCGCAGTAACTGGGAGTTATAGATTTCTGCCCCATGGATTCATCCAGCATTGATGAGTTTGGTTGTTGGCTCATTACCGCTGTCAAAGAATAATGTTTGCAAATGGCTTTCTCAGCTCTGTTTCTTAAAAAAAGAAGAAGAAAAAAACATACGCTGGGTAATCTGTTTCCCTGAGACTTTTTGCTACCCAGTTCATGTCATTTCACATTTGTTGATGTGAAATGATGGTGAAGCATACTTGTTAGACACCTGCTCTCCAAACTCCCCAACAGTAGGCGTACAATTCTGTCTGAATTTCAAAGGAATCGTCTAGGTTGACTACTAGTTAAGTGTAATTGACAACACTTGTGGCATAATGTTGATTACCCAAATTAATTTTAACTTGTCCCAACTGTGATGACACTCTAACTTAATTATTTACCAGTTATTTAGAAGGTGGGACTTATTCCACCATATTTAGTCTTTCTCCTATTCAAAGTACTATGAGTGCACCTTCGTGATTTTAGTGGGAAGAATAATAACTTTTTCTGTGTAAAGTTATATCAAATTTTACAACTTTGTTACAATGAAAATATAACCCCTAAATCCTTAAAATGCCTATTTTTATCCTTAAAATCCTGCTTATTTGCTTTGCACAGATGACCTCAGTAAAGCTGCAGATTACAGTATATTGACTTTGCACTGAAAATAAAAACACAATGGAAATTTTTTAAATAGTTAGATATTCAACATGCATCCACAGAGATAAAACAGAAGGGCTGTTCTTACCAAAAAAAAGAAAAGAAATAAGCTATTTTTCCTCCAGAAAATATATTAAGATATACAATTCAGAGGAAACCAATATAAATCAGGGGTTGATCTTCTGTTACCTAAAAGCAAATGACAGAAATAATTAAACAAATTAATTTTGGTGATAATTAAACAATTCAGTGTAGCATTTACAGAAAATATAAATAGATTTACTTAATAGTCCCAAATAAATGATCAGAGCATATTCATAGCAAATGGAAGACTGACATGTGCATGTTTCAGTGTAAGATGGTCATTTTTTTCTTCCAGTTCAAGTTTTCATGGTGGTCCTGCATTTTCGCTGCTAAACTGTTAATACTGTTTTTTTCTTCTCCTCTCAGTCTGTTAACAGCTCTGTATTGATCCGTTCCTTTAATCTGTTCTGAGAAACAGCAAACACAAGAAGTTTAAGAAGACTATGACCACAACGCACATCTACAGAGTGATGAGGGATGTACACTGCATCTATTTCCACAAGGCCAAAAATCAAGGAGTGGATTCAGTTGCTTTTTCTGACCGACCAAATCTTAAACAAATAATCAAGCTATCAGTTGCAGTATGCAGGCTGTAGTTTATATGAAATACAAACAGAAAGGTTCATAAACGGGATCACAGTGCATTCTGGAAGCAACAACAAGCACCTGTTGAGATAATTAAATCAGCACTTGTTTATTTGATTTTACAGTCTCAGTGAATAATGCAAATGAAAGAACTAAATGACAAAAGTCAATGGGCACCAAAATTATTTTCACTTTTGGCTTACATGTCTTTAAATGTTGATATAATGTCTCCACATTTATGCTATGGATAGATTTAACCTACAATTTCAAATCTACAATTGATCCCTAAGCTGTTTAAATGTATAGTCCAATACTAAGAGTCAATCGACCCCATTACAGGATCAGTTGTAGTGTCATTTGGAAAACTTGGACATAAGTTTATATTTTGTATGCAGTTATTTTGTTAATTAAAATTACTTTTATATCAACACAGTCCTCCAGCTCCACCCACTTTTAATTGTATTTACATTAAAAATGGTAAAACACAAAATTTATTATTTTAAAACAAAACAATTTGAGGAAAAAAATGAATGTGTGAACTTCAAAGATTCTATAAACTAATAATTAAAAAATAAATAAAGTAGTTTCTGGTCTAGTAAGTACATGTGTAAAGTAGCAATTCAACTTGCCATTGTGCTTCTATTTTTTAAGCTTTGAGTAAATATTATATCAAATTAAACAAGAAAACCTACTGTTTCAAATTCTACCAGTTCAGTCATTTAACATGCATAAACCTTTTACTCATTGTATCTGCGGATCATGTTGCAGGCAACAGGCTTTAGCTTGTTTCCAGCTAACCCAAAAACCTGTAGCCTGTCCTGGAGAGGCACACAAAAATAAAAACTTTCATTCTCACCTTCTGCTCATGTTGACCACAAATTTCAAACGAATCAATTGAAGTCAATCGATTCACACTGACAAGTACTTCAGGCACAAAGCTCAGGTGCTGCTTCACACCACATGTAGGAGAAACCAGAAGCTCAGCTGCTAAATTTGGGACCTTAAATGTCAGCTCAAATGATGTGTCTGCTGTTCCACTCCACTGTGAGTTTTAGAGGTTGAGAGCAGACGAGAAAATGAAGGGCCTTTGGCAGGAACAGAGCCCTTAACTATCATTCAGACGGATGTGAGTGACCTGCCTTGAGAAGCCAGGGCACAGTAACACCCCAATACTAAAGCTCAAATCAGTCAGAGCCTTGTCTAAATTTACTGAGGGCCAGATGAGATTGTTCCACCTACTTTTGATGTTTGAAGACATGGAGTTTTAGAAACATGACATGCCATCATTTGAAATGTTATTTGTGATGTTACTTAAACAATTTTGCATGGTTTGAGAATTCAAGGTGTCTCAAATTCGAGACCATGCAGCTGAAGTGCCATAAATAGACATTTTATTTTGCAATTAAAGTGCCTGTCCAATTCAAGCGGTTTTCTTTGTGTAGGACTTGAGTGACAAAGTAAGATATTTTCAACTTCCACAATTTGTAAGTAAAGATTTTTCCTTGAGTAGAATATTTTGTAAATCCTGTGCAGAAGCCATATTCATTTAATAATTGTTTAACCTATTGTAATTTTTACGGGATCTGAGTCTAGGTGTGCTTCACACTTTGTGAGCATAAGAACTTAGCAGTACCATTGAGGGTAAAGAAATATTGCTAATTTCAGTTCAGTAGTTCAAGCAGCAGCATTTGTGTCAATGTTAGCACAAAAAAAAAAACACATTTGACTCCCATGGTTCCTTAGAGCTGCGATTTGTAACTTTATTTGGTTAAAAGTTAACAATAATCAATTATTGTGCAAGTACATAAAACATCAGAGTTCAGATCTGTCGTCTTACCTTACCCCGATTTGCAGTGTTAAGGTTATAATAACAATTTATAATTTGAGCTGTCAGGTTCGATTTCGCAGGAAATGTCAGTTTGACATCTATTGTCTTTTTGTAGTTACATTATGTCCATAAACAAAAAGAAAGACCTGGTTACTAGATGCTGTGTTTGGGTGGAGTGTTTGTATCGTGTGCTTACAACAGTTAAGAATTCAAAATTGTCATCTAGACGGCTGCTTTTAATCTATAGAGTTCTAAACAGCAATAATTGTTGACAATGACACCTGGGGAATAACCTGTTGCCAAGACTAAGAAACCTTGAACTGTGCAAAGCCTGTATAGTGTAAAAGAGAAAGCGACATAGACTGTGCTAAAACAAGAGTGAATATCGGCACAGCTTTTGAGAAATTGGCGACAACTCAGAGAGCTGAAGGGTTAAAAGACTGAGGCTGAAGACTTTTTTTTTTTTAGACTATTCAGTGGCTCAGTTCATAGCTAGCTATCATTAGAGCACATGCTTGGTTGATTTAGACAGGTATCGAGGTTCCTTTGTTGTTTTTTCTCATTTTGTCGTAAATTGCGCTTATTTTCTGCTTGCTCTTAAAAGACCGCAGTTCTTCTGTGATCCCTGTGATCTGAACTGACTGAGCTAATCATTAGATCTCAACTTCAGTAACATGATTTATTTTAAAACACTGACGTTTTCATTTAGTCAGAACAAAAGTGGTAGAAATGTTCCTTACCTGTGCAGTAGGATGTTCAGTACAGATCTGCTTTGATGTGATCACAGATTCATCCGCACAGCGGTGCATTGCCGGAGAATTTTGTAGAAGCCAACTGAGCTTAACTTGCTGTGTTCCTTCAGTTTCACACAAAACACTTAAGTATGGAAAAACTAATCTTGATTATAAACATGCAGTATATGCCTCTGGTTTAGCTTAAAGGGATAGTTCAGTTGCTGTTAATTTATTCACCCTCAAGCCAACCAATATGTAGGTGACTTTTTTTTTTTCAGTAGAACAGTAAAGATGTTTAGGTGAAACTGTTCTCCTTGGCAATTCAATCGATACAAGTCTATGGCTGCCTATAGCTTTCTGAGCATCAAAAAAAAAAAGACCAAATCAAAACCTTGTGCTCCTGATGATCAATGAGGTCTTATGAAGCAAAACAGTCAGTCTGTGTAAGAAAATGTATATTATATGCAACATTATTACAAGAAAGCAGGTGACTCTTTGTTTTCGATGGAGGATGCGTTTGAGAACTGAGAGAGATGGAGAAGGCATCGGCACAGCCACAAGCCTCGGTGAGTATGTTTTATTTTTCAATCTTTTGGTTCTTTACCTGTGCACATCCTGAATGCTGGAACCAATTTGCAAGGATCTACTTCAATAAATCTCCTATTAACGATAAAAAAGATGTACATTTGTACTCCCTTTACCTTTCTGCATCACAATGCATTCATTCAGTACATCAGCAGCATCTTCAGTTTGGCTACAATATCCCCAACGTCTTATATGCTGCCAGAGCGAATATACTTGAAATTTGACTTCATTTTTAATGAATCCCTACGCTCCTCTTGCAAAAGACTCTTCTGTTTCCAGCCTCAGCAACTTACAAACGATGGAAGGAGATAAAGTACAGCTGTGCTGCTTCTGTACTTTGTGCAACAAACTATTTTTGGTCTCAAATAAATAATCTTTAAGGAAAATAGTTTGTAGTTTTTTTCTGTAAGAATTACATTTGGTCACACTTTATTTTAAGGTAAAGTTCTCACTATTAATTAGCTATGACTTTTGCCTCAGTAGACTCCTAATTTGTTGCTTATTAATAGTAAGGTAGGTGTTTAGTTTAGGTATTGGGTAGGATTAGGGATGTAGAATAATGGTCATGCAGAATGTGTGCTTTATAAGTGCTAATAAACAGCAAGTATGTTAATAATATGCATGGTAATAAACAACTAGTTAATAGTGAGAAATAGTCTATATACTGAAGTGTTACCTTACTTTTTTCCCAATGTACAGTCATGTACAATAACAAAACAAAACTGTATAGCAAAAATTATACTTTGTACAGCACCAACATCATAAAATAAAATCATATTAACAAAATATGACAGTAAATGTTTTAAAATATATCTATACATTTATAGCAAAAAGTCTTCGCTGACTTTTCTCATACTGTGTTTATTTGAACATTGGGTATTATAAGGTGTCATTCAGTCATGAAATATTTGAATTCAAGTATACAGCACCCACTGGAGTGGAACATTTCCCACCATTTCCTTACCATACTTTGGTGCTTCATGCGCATATACCTTCCTTATACCTTCCTTATAGCCATGCAAAGCACACTGCTGCAAATAAGAGCACAAACCAAACGTGAAAGGGTGAGAGAATGAGAAATACACCAAAAATGTCCTGTATTAGGGCGATCTCACATCACTGATGGATAAGGCATTAATTTAAAAGTCATTTTGAAGTCTCCATCATGCACAATGGGGCTTTGCGGTGCTTTGCAGCTTGTTATTAATTCTGAACATAGGCTCAGGCACATTCATCTTCAGGTGCGGAAAGGGAGGGCCACTCATTTATACACGGGAAGGAGTTGAGCATAGTCTCCACTGGGAAATGAAACTCCTACCTGCCCTGATGTCATCATTCACCATAATAGCTCAGAAAAGGGGTCATTATTAATTAGGGACGACCTTTCATCTTGATTCTCTGCATGATGTATAGCGTGAATGTAGACAGTTAATGCTTAGCAAGAGCTTTTTTGATATTAGGGTTATCTTTTTTTCATTTTTTTTTTCATTAGATATGAAATACAACCTTTTTTTGGTATGTACTGAGGCATGAGAGAGAAAATGCTTAGTAATTGCTGATAAATGATTTAGAGACTGACCTGACATCTAAACGCCACTATCATCTCAGAATATGTCAGTTTTTTTCCTCCCTTCTATCAAGCATATAAGCCTTAAAACATGTACAGTAGTCGGCACATTACATGGGAAAATGATCTCTTGTTCTCCGTATACTCCTCCATTCCTTCTCTTCACAATGGTTTGGTCTGAGCAGAATTCTTTATTATTGTTGCATTAAGGCAGAAAAGATGGGAGTTGGTGAGATGGGTTTTTCTGGCCGTCTTCTCCAGATCACAGTGTAATGTGCTAATGGATTCCACAGCAGCTCAGACTGCTCTGTGAGTGGGCAGGAACTCTGTTACTATAAATCCACTGCCTTCAAGCCTTTGATCTCCCAGCAATACATGAAACACTTCTGAATTACAGTGTCTTTTGTCTGCACAACTGTGTGGCATCAACAAGTCTCATTTGATCTATGCTTCCAGAGCATTATATGAATAACACACTGAAATATGAATCTAAAAAATAGTGTTTATCTTTTACAGTACGCTTGAATTAGTAACATCTCTGTGGTGACATTTCTCCTGAATTTAATGAGTGTTTTGAATGTTTGAATGCAAGGATAAATGATGTAGCTGTTGTGGGCTATCTGTAAACAATGTGAAAGATGACCGGTAAAAATAGCTTTTTTATACATGATATTACTGATCCATATTATTATCTAATAAATTGCAAATAATATGAAATACCTATTTGTATAGGTGGATTGACTATGTGTGTATGTCTATGTGTGTATGCATATATAAGCTTGGGGCATGTCCATTTTTTTATTATTATTAGTATTATTGCTTTAATTCAATAAGCATGCATCAAATTGATAAAAACTGGCAGTACAACATTAAAAAATGTATTTTAAATGAATACTGTTCATACTTTTGAACATGATAAAAATAATAGTTTCCACAATAATATTAGAAACATTTCTAAAGGATCATACTCACTGGAGTAATGGGTGCTGAAAATTAAGCTTTGCCATCACGGGAATAAAATAAATGTTAAAATATAATTAAAAAAACTTGCATAAGGTATTGTGCACTTGAGGAACTTTTACGTATTACGTATTTCAAGTACCTCAGAGTCTTTCCTTTAATGAGGTTTCCTTTAACTGAAGGAAACATTGACACTATTTAGAGGTCTGGCAGTAATGCAGTTCTTCAAAGGATTGTCCCGTTTGAGAGGGTGCCTGGAGGTTCTCCAGAGGGTTCTGCTACTGTGGTGGTCTAAGGAACCCAAATGGTGCTTTTAATGCCTTTTGCGTTTTATAGTGTTTCTAAGGTTGATGCAGGGACACATTCTTGCATCTAATGTGCCATTTTTAATCTATGTAAACATGCATCAAATTGATTATTTGGTCACTGTGTGGAATTTACAGTAAATGCAGGTCTTGATTAAATGCACATTGTTCTTTCTTTTTTTATGAACTAAATCAAAGTGTTAAATCGTCAGCTCTAGTTATTTGTTTGAAGTTTTAGGTATAGAATGAGTAACAGCAATCGACACGGTTTGAATGATTGCATCTTCAAGTGCTTGTTTTTGAGAGATCCAAGGATTTGTCTATTTTGAGGAGCTTTCAAAGACACATTGAGACACCAAGCACTAAAATTGAAAAACAGAGACATTTAATCCTAAGTCATTGTAAGCCTCTGATAACACAGAAGAGACAAAGCAGACACTCATTCTCATGGAAATGAGAACATGAAGTGCCTCTTCTGGGGTACTGTATAAAAACAAGTAGCCTATTTGTTTTCTTTTTTTTTTCCTTCACAGATAGACTGCTTTTGAAAAGTATATACTTTACCAACTAATACTAGAGATGATAAATAGTAGGGCTGCAACAGCTAATCGATAAAATCAATTATTATCGATAGTGAAAATCGATTCTCATTATCGATTAGTTGTGCATGTACAACTGCAGCCGGTCGCATCAAATTACAGCACTGAATAACACTTTTCTATGGAAAAAAAATGCAGTTACAAATATCGGAGGAAACAGAATGAGCTCCTGCAGGAAAAAAAATCATATGATGTGATCATGTGATCCAAGCTGCCCAAAACATGACAAATGCTTTTAAAGTTACGTGTGTGCGTCCTCAATGCAACATTTTTTTTTAGTTACCAGTCATATCCTTATCTGTAAATGTAACAAATTCACATAAGCCTTTCCATTTTTGCATAAAGGCTCGCTATGAGAGTCATCATTAAGTTGAAATCTTTACTGAAAAAGCGCTAGCGCGGTGAACAGGGAGGCAAAAGAGACAATATTCAGCGCAAAAACATTCATTGTGCTGAAATATCTATTGTTTAACATTTAGGTTTAATAGTCAAGTAATTTACCAGAGTAGGAACTGTGAAGGGATAGCAGCATGTAATTGTCTGAATATAAATATCAGACGCTTTTATAGGATAGAAAACAACAGCAGACTGACTGTTATCACAGTGCATGCCACGCATGTTCCTGCAAAGCATTACTGTGATTTTATTCATCTTTATTATCTTTATTGTTTTAATTTTTGATCAAGAGATTTAAACTATATTCACTATGTAGCCTACTGTGATTAACACATTTATTAAAACAAATTTATGTAAGGTTTTTAACCAATTTTGTAAGGTTTGTGCTACTGCTGCGCTTAACTGGTAATTACCAAAATAACTGTTTAGCTTTCTGTATTGGTTAGGCCTCCAATATGCGTAAACTTTTTAATAACAGTATACAGCTATTTTTAATGCTATAATATAATTATTGCTGTTATCTGTGAAAGAAAATGAAAAGAAAAATGCAATTTTTTGGGAGTTTGTTTCAGGCCTTCAAAAGAGCTTGCCAAATAAAACTTTCCAGAAAAAGGGACAGTTCTGGCTCCAGCTGGTAAACAACTTTTTGTACTACCTTTGGTCCGTGGCGATAACGTAATAAGTAGGTCTGCTCTGAGAGTCTGTCCTCTGTGATGTGGAAATCTTCTCCAGCTCATTTCCTCTGTTGAGTCGTTCAAGGTCAGAAACTGAAGTATTATTATATTCGATAACAACACAGACACTTTAAAGCTGTTTGGTTTAAAACAATTTATTGTAGAAAATGCTATATAAATAAACATGATGTGACTTTACTTGACTGAAGTGCTGAATTGCATTGAGCTCATGCAATCGAATCCATGACTATAGTTAGATGCTTTCTTAACTGCTGCTTTCTCACTGCTGTCATGTGGTTATGTGTTTATTTTGTTTTTGAGAGGAAAGGACAGAGCATATATTGGTGTTTATTAGACTTTGTCAGAGAATGTATCTCATTTTATTGTGCTTTGTCTGTGTTCATCCTGTTTCTCCCCCTTTCACCACCAGTTGTCTGGCAGAGCTTTGATCAGCCCGTTTTTTTTTTCTTCATGTTTTTCCCCCCAGACATATACATAGATAATATATTTTAATATATAATTTCACCTGCATTTTGATCAATACCCTCAACATCTATTGTAATGTAAAGAATCAGAGAAATCAAGTGCATTCCATGTATTGATTATTCCCTAAATTATAGGAACAAAATTGCTATCTTGCTGTGGATTCCTCATATCGAGTCTGTACTTCAGCCCATCAAACCAGAGATTGACTCTTTATGTTTCGAGAATTGATTCAGACACATTACAGAAAATCCCCCTCCGCACTTCAATCGCTGTTCGGGGGCAAAAACAGAAGCTGTAAAAAATCTCTCATAAGATCACAAATGATCCATGTCAGATAAATGAACAGCTGCAAATTTCTCCCTCTGTGTGTTTCACTCTGCTCTGCTTTCTCTTCTTTTTGAATGAGACCGTATCACTTATTTGACATTCTCATTTTAAGGAGACTCGTGAAGTACATCTTGACCTACTGCCATCCCTTCAGAAGGTTTCTCATGGCCCTCCACTCCAAAACACAATATGCATGTTTATCCAGCGCAAGCCCACGAGGACTCTCCTCAACACATTTCTGCATTTTACTTTATTTGAAGATAGAATGGCAGTAAAAAACGTTAAGGATGAGGAAAAACCAGATGAGATGTGTCCTACTGATTGCAATCAAATTCATCCTTGACCCCTAAAGATGGCCACTCTCATAATCAACTCCTCGTCTTTTGATATTAAAATCCAACCCAGTACCACATCTCTATATTTATATAAAAATTATTATACAATTTTAGGTAAATTATTTAATTTTATCTTACCACAGCATTCTTGCATGATTTTGCATTAAAATGTATTTTTTTAATGAAATGGTTAAATGGTTATTTATGAAAACATAAATATTGTTTATTGTTTATGTATTATAAATAGTTTTATTATTGAAATAATTAATCATTTTATTTTTTATTTTATTTCACAACATCATTTGTATCATTTTGCATTATTATAAACTCAGGTGCAGGTTTTAAAATATTTGCAATATTCCTGTGGTTTAGTTAAATAATTTTTATTTTATTTTATTTCCCAGCATTCTTGTTTGCATGTTTTTGCTTTAAAAACAAAGGTCTCTCTGATAATGAACTCCTTCTTTTAAAGGTGCTGTA
Source organism: Carassius gibelio (assembly GCF_023724105.1). Lineage (NCBI taxonomy): Eukaryota > Metazoa > Chordata > Actinopteri > Cypriniformes > Cyprinidae > Carassius > Carassius gibelio. The sequence goes on along the minus strand of NC_068390.1, from coordinate 16,559,294 downwards.
GGGAACTTTTGTAAAAAAATATTTTTTACATATTTATTTAACCTGTCATTATGTCCTGCCAGTAGAATATGAGACAGATAATCTGTGAAAAAAATCAAGCTCCTCTGGCTCCTCCCAGTGGTCCTATTGCCATTTGCAGAAAGCCATGCGCTCCCGGTAAAAACAACCAATCAGAGCTGCGGTCCGTAACTTTGTTTGTGTTCAAAATGTAGAACAAATGAACATAATAAGCGAGTACACCATGAATCCATTTTCCAAACCGTGTTTTTAGCTTGTCCTGAATCACTACGGTACACCTATAATAAGTGTTTATATTCAGACTATTTTAGATTGCTTCGGGGGTACCGCGGCGGAGTAACCCAGTACCTTTGTGATTCTTCATAGACATAGACAGAGAGAAGTAGCTCCGGCTACAATGTTCTTCCGCAAGACGCAAGCAGTTCTGTTTATAAACCGCTAGAGCGTCAAAAGTTCCCTACTGCAGCTTTAATATTGAACATTTTTATTTTATTTTATCTGCTACAGTATTATTGTTTGCATGTATTTGCTTTAAATACAATTTTTTTATATTTCTGTGGTTATTTAATAAAAACTTTGAGACAGCTCTATTGAGGCCGATAGCTCTACCGTGACATGAGTTGCTCAAATGCTACTATAAATGTCAGCAATAGTGTTGTCAAATAGTCTTTGGGTTGTGTTCTTATGAAACATACTCACTATTCACTACAGTTAAATGTTGCCAGTAAACCACTGCTGTTGACTGATCATTTGAAGCAGTGTTATTTTCTCCCACATTTGTGCCCACATATCTGTCTACTTTTCAGTGAATCCTCTTCTGTCTCGCTGATGTACTCCTGTCTTTCTCTTTCTACTGACAGAGTTCATCAGTACAATGCCTTACTCCTGGGCAATCCAGATGGGACAGGAATTGGAGGGCACTACTCTGCACCTAAGGTTGTGATAATTGAAGCGACAGCAGTGGCCTCAGGAATGTTGCTTGACAGCTGCACAGTTTCAAGAGGGCTGTAAATTGCCTTTGAACATGACAGGCGGAGCATCATTTGCACAAGTCATCCGTGATGCCAAGAGCTGCGTACCTTTTCCTCCTCAGTGGGTTAGTGGTTTTAATTAACCCCTGGCAACCTTTGCATCCCTAACATGGTAGGAAGTCTTTCCATACCTAACGTATGTCACAATGCTTCTCCAGCATAACAGATTGTAGAGGAAGCTACAATTAATCTGATAAAACAATCATTTAAAACAATAATAATCAATAATAATCATGCTATACTTTCAAATATAGTAGGCAACAATGTGTTTCTAACAGAAAAGGCTTTCATTTCATATATATGTATATATATATATATATATATATATATATATATATATATATATATATACATATATATGAAATGAAAGCCTTTTCTGTTAGAAACATATGTGTGTGTGTGTGTGTGTGTTTGTATATATATATATATATATATATATATATATATATATATATATATATATATATATATACATAATCATATATTATACATATTATTATATACATATTATAATTATATATATATTATAATTATATACATAATTTTTTTTGTTTTCTTTTTACTGTTCCCAAACTTTACTGTTCCCAAACTGTAGTGTATAATTCTGCAAAATTTATGTGGAACATTAAAAGCTGTCCTAAATATACAATTAAAGTAAAATATCTTAATAAAATAAATAAAGTGTAAAAACAATAATTTGAAATAAATTTTCATTAAAGGTTTTACAGAAAAAAAATATATATTTTACATATTTTTTCCTTGTTTCAATTACGATATTTTACTTTAATTTGATTTTTATTTATTTTTCCGCAGCCGTGATACCGGTAAAAAAAAAAAAAAAATGGGACTTTTCTCTTTTTTTTTTTTTTTTTACAGTGCAGGAAGCTCCAGGAACAAAACTGAGTGATTATTTTTATAAACATTTGTTTTTAAAGGAACCGTCAGAACTGTTCCGCTAAAGTGATTAAAGCTGTTTTTAAGAAAGACATTTTAAGAGAGTGTGTTAAACAATTGCCTCAGCTCAGTTTGTTGAATGGCAATGTGCACAATACAATGTGACACAGCAATGCAGTGTTTTATTGTACTGAACCACTAGGCCACTTGCAGAAAAATACTTTTTCTTTGTCAACATATGTACCACTGTTTGCTTGATTATTGCACATTTGACAAATAAAATATTTGCTTTCCAATAAGCTTTTAAAATCATTACATATAAATAGCTTTTACTGAAGATGTTACACTATTTTGCCAATTTAGCATTTGCTCCCCAATAGTTAATCATTATTCTAAATATTTCTACCATTGTAGGCATTTTAAGTTATTCAGCTTTGCACAAATTTAGCAAAGCTCCATCTCCAGACACTTATCCAGTATATATGAATTTTAATTTGCATGATGTTGTCATACCTTTCCATATTCACGGTGTAGCCCTTCACATTGTTGGGGATGATTTAGTCAAAGAGGCAGTGAAGGGGGCTTGTTGTGATTTCATTGTAAGGCAATGCCTTTTATCGAAGCAGATTTAGGTCAGTACATACCTGAGAAGTAAAAATGACCCTCATCACAATGCCCTCCCCCTAAGCTAGAGCTGAGTAAATAATCAGGCCATGCAGTGCTATAAATGTGATCACTAGTCACTGGCTTCAGGGAGAAAGTTTTGTCTTCTTTTTTTTTGACAAACGTGTCAAACTAAAACACTACACCCAAACAAACATTTGACATTTTGAAATGTGCCGCTGTAATAGTCAAGAGTTGCGACTGACATTCAGAGACACGCACCTGCATGTATTTCCATCCCTGTGTTATACAGTCAGCTGGTCTGTTGGCGGTAGGAGGCAGATGGAGCAGAAATAGCCAGCGGGTTAGCAACATGATGGGTGCAAAACCATCATGAGGTGCTAAACGGAAGCATTTGGTGAAGTACAGCAATGCTGCCCTGAGGCTGGAAAGATATGTAGAGGACAGCCATGTTGTAACAGACTCGCTTGAGACGGTTTGACTGTCCCTTGCTTCCGTTCCAGCAATCATGATGAATGCAACTGCATGGGATCCACCATGCATGTCTCTAGCTGAATCATTTTACATGAGTTCCATATTATCAATTTACAGATCGTAATACTTTTACATGATTAGAAATGTGCGATTATGCATATCCTAACAATAGTTCATAGTGTGCCGTATTTTATTCGTAATACATTCACTGAGTTTCAGATGTGACCTCAGTCATTATGGAGGTACTGTGTGATAAATAAAGTGGGATCTTTAAACAAACTCTCACTTTACTTGTAATATCTGTTGCGCTTATTTTACACCATCATGTATATTGCCTTATATTTAAAAAAAAAACAAAAAAAAACGTGCATTTAAAGAAATTCGCAGTGAAAGACTTCCTATACAGATAGGTCTGACAACAATGCTTGGTTTGCAGATACCATACTGTATGCAGTTCGGCCAACACTATAAATATCAAGTGAGTACATCACGGGGGAAAGAGGAACAACATGCAGTGAAAATATAGTACTTTTGGTTGCTAGGAAACTGACAAACGGCGCTCTTATAAACTAACGCCAAGCACAGCTGCGTATTATCAGGGGCTTTCAGACTGGACTATTTTCAATTGTAATCAGGGAATGATATTAATTCAGTCAATTTCTGGCAAATGTTCATGATGCTGCAGTGCACCTCGTTTTAAAAAGTCGGATGAGGGCAAATCAGCCATTATGCCTCATTTTTAAGTTAACAATATAAAGAATGCTATGCCATCTATGTATTAAAAAAACCTTTTATTTCATTAGGGATGGTAATTTGCTCATTGTCAAGGCTAAGCTGCTCTAATTGATTAACAGCACACCTCATGAAGGAGACTACATGTATCTGATTGCAATATTTGCAAACAAAACAAAGATTCTTGTTCAGAATTTGCAAAGATCTTTCCTGCTTCAACTCGTGTGCCCTTTAGTTGAGGTCCGGAATATTGTAATTGTAATAGTTTTGGGCATATCAAGGGCTGTGCAAAGTTGTATTTAAAGTGCAACACTCAGAAATTCAAGATGATACACATGTTGCAGAGCTGTGACGTCATGAGGAGAAGGACAGTGATATTTATATAGAGATAATTGAGGAGAAAACAAGTCTGTAGCAAATGTAAAAAAAAAATATTTATTTTAATTTACATTTCTGTACATTTCAATTATTTCAGTCATTTTAAATGTGTGATGTGTGGACTGGACCAGCTTATAGACAACCAGTTTTTCTTATGAAAAGCGAAACATTTTTGTTAAATACAATATATATAAATAAGTAATAAAATAACAATTTTCATGATTTTAATTTCAGATAGGTTTAGGTTAATATATTATGAATATATGTTCATATATATATATATATATATATATATATATATATATATGGTATATGATCAATATATGTATATGGTGAATATATGTTCCCTAATTTAAAGTGTTACCAGCATGTGCTGTTTAGGCTGTAATGTTTTCAACTTGACGTTTTAAAGAACACAACCACTTTTTTCATAGTGCAAAATCAAGCTTGCTTGAATGATTCATGTCAGTCTTTTTCAATTGCTAGTTCATGGTTTTGAGTTTTGCCTTTTAAATGAACTTCAGAGTTCATATTCAGTCAACATCTATAGGTTTTCAGTAGGCTCCTACGCCCATTTGATTCTTTGTTTTGATTGTACTCGTTTTTTATTATTATTTATTTATTTTTCTCAGTAAATAGTGACAGCTGTGGTGAGTCAGGGTGTCCCGAAGGCAGAGTGACCCAGTGTCACCACTCATCTGCGCTACATGTTTTCACTAATGCAGGGAAGCTCTTAGCACCATCTAAAGTGTTTTTGCTTTGGAAATGAAGAGAGTGCTGGAGTCTGCTTTGAAAAGTAAAAAAAAAAAAACATTAAAGTGCTTTTGAAATGTTTTATGAGTACAAATTATTTTATAGTTTTATTGTTTTTTTTAAAGCCAGGTCAGAAAGTGAATGTTCAATAACATTGTATTTGTGTTGTATCTAGGGAGGTGCATTGTGCATTAAGGGGATGCCCCATAACAATGTTTATTGTGAAATTTACTGTCTTAATTTTGCAGCATGTTGTCTTATAAAATCATGCTTTTCCTCAAATGTATAAATGGGCCTTTATATTAAAGGAAAGGGGTCCCTCACAGAGCTATCATCATATTTATATTTACACATCATTGTTCTTAGGGATGTCTTTCATCTGCCATGATTTTAATGACTCTGTTGAATCCAATCAGATGAGCTCAAATGAAAAGGCAGAATGCTTAGATAAAAAATGAAAATTATGCATTTGTGTAAACTCCCAATGACAAGTGGGATACATTGGCAGTTTTTCAGAATGTACAGTAAACAGAATGTTAGCTTTTCGGAGTTCCAAGAGACTTCAACAAAATAGCTCCAAGCATGCTCTTTTATGCATAAGATTAAGGTCTATAGCAGCTAAAACCCATCAGAGAATTATAAGACTGAATGGTTTTACATGTATTAGCAGCAATCAGATAAAGTCTATTTTACAAGGAATAGACACAGCAGATTTTCTACTTTTCAACATCTCCACAGCCTTACCACCAGATCACCTTTGGCATCTTTGCCAGGGCTGAGCTCAAGGGATATCTGAAAATGGCCTTTTGCCAAGGTTCTCATGACAACATTAACTCAAGTGCTTGCAATTTGGATAAGAGGCACCCTGTCACCTTGTCCACCATCTGCCTCCACAAGATGGAATTTGTTTTTGTGTCGCTCTATAAGGAGGTAGCAGCTTTGGCTAAGCACCAGACATATCCTCTGCTTGTTCCCCTAAATTATGCATGTTTTCTGATGCATAATGTATGTTCTCTGAAATGAACGCAAATAAAGCAGCTGTATTGTTTCATGTTTTTGTAAGCAGATCGCTTATTTGGCTGGGTGCATCGTATGCTTGGTGTTTCTACCCTTAAAGGTGCCATCTGTAATGTTTGGCAAAATAAATCAAGTCATACTCCACATTCCATAACAGATGGGGGCAGTATGCCTCAATAAAGTGAATTGTTCTACACTCGAGTAACAAACGAGAAACGGCATAGTCTCTATGCTCCGCCCCTACTTTCACAACAACACTACAGCCATAGCCGAAGCCTAACTGTGCGTTCATCGCTCTTGCCTCTCTGCTCACGACGCTGCAGAAATATTATGATCCTTTACTTAAAATGAACAATCTCAGACACCTTGGTCCACGTATCACTTTTAATTAATTTTTTATGTCCTTGTACGCAAACAGGGACACATCATGGATTAATACAAACGCTAAACAGCAATAATCAACCTGTCCTCTATTCTGCTTGGGAAATAATGTGCCAACTCTCAAGCATTCAGCGTGAGACACACGCAATTGACTCTTTTCACTCGCTTTCATGCCACACATCAATTTTTTCACGCACAGAAAAACCACGAAGCAAAGAGGACATGGAGACCAACAGACTAGACAGAGCAGGTTAGTTATGATATAATAAAATGGGTAACGTTAAGTTATAGCTAGCTAATTATCAAATGCAGCTACGGTTAGCCATCGCTAACATTAGCACGTTTATCGAACAGCCTTCGATACATTGCTATGTTATAACTTCCCGAAAACAAATACACAAACATATAAAACAAACTTCTAGCGAAATACTAACAGCATCTAACTTACTGTTAGAAATGTTGCAAGTTCGGAGTCGAGCCTCATTTCTTTATGGTCCATCAGTTGTCTCCAGCGATTGAAAGCAGTGCCGATGTTTACTCTGGTTCGGCTCCTTTTCTTATCGGATTTGATTTGTGATTCCGAGCGCGGTTGTTTCCCTGTAGCGGGTGGTGGTGGTAGGGGTCTCTTGCCAAGGGCTTGAGACATCATTTCTCTCTCTTCCCTGAATTGAAATGAAGTAGTGGGCTGTACTTTCCACACGATTGACATCAGGTTCAAGTACACGCCCACAAGCCGTGCAAGTTATTTGTGTATTGCAGGTTGGCTGGTGGTTATGTTGCCCGCATACCGCCTCCCATGGCCGAAACTGGTATTACGACACCTGTCGGGCCGGGGCTAGTAATGCTAATGCTAATTAAGGTTGATATCTCTGCAGCACTATAACTTGACATTTTTATTTACGACATCATCGCCCTTATTTCTTCTCATTCTTTTGATGCGTGTAGGTCATGTTATGGATATTTTTACCTCAATTTTTGCATATGGCACCTTTAAAGCTGCAGATTTGGTAGTGAATCCAACCACGGTTATGTTGTGTGTCCAAACAAGCAGTTCTGTTGTCAGTGGTGAGTGCTGGCAAGCCTCTGTGCATATAAGGTCTTACAAGGAGAGTTGGAACTATCTGATGTGGCAGTATGGTACGTTTTTCATGCACACATGGAATATGAAAGAGAAGAAAGGGCTTCTTAGTACCTGGCATGAACAGAAACTGGTGGCAATAGCTCATTACTGGGCAATAATTGTGTTTTTCTGTTATTAGTCTGGAACTGTGCCTGCACTCATTCCTTCACATGCAGATTGACACTGACCACAGTGAGTCATTTGCCTCTTTCATATACTGATTGATCAAGCATTATTCAGTACAGACTACCTGATGCTGTTTCAGTTTATACTAAATTCAAAGAAGTAGTCACATCAAAAAGACAAAGATTTTTTTTTATTTTATTGCAATTTTGGTTTCAATGGAAAATTTTGACATCCAGATCATAATTCTTAGTTTTCAGGTTTCCTTTATTTTATGTATGTTGTTCAAAAGTTTGGGGTCAGTATTTATTTATTTTTATTATTACTAATGCTTTTATTCATCAATGATGCATTAAATTGACCAAATGTGCAGCAAAAATATTTTACAATGTTACATACGATTTCTATGACAAATAGAAATTGTTGTTCTTTTGAACTTTCTATTAATGAAATAAACCTTAAAAAAATGTATAAAGTTTCATATGACACTGGCTGGAGAAATGGCTGATTAAAATTCAGCTTTGACATTACAGGAATGTATTACATTTTATATACCATATATACAATATATTAAAGTAGAAAGCAGTTATTTTAATTTTACTGTATCTTTGATTAAATAAATGAAACCTTGATGAGCATAAGAGACCACAAACTTTTTATTAGTAGCATATATATATATATATATATATATATATATATATATATATATATATATATATATATATATATATATATATATATATGCAAATCAGGTACCCAAGGATTAAATCAGGTCAAGTATTAGTTGAGGCAATCTGAGTAAAACTTGTTAATAAGTCACTGTTTCCATCATGAAAATTCACCAGAGAATAACAGATGCATTCCAAGCCAATGAGGTCCATGATGTATCTCAGCACTGCTGGAGATTTCCCTATGACAGCTTGATTTTGTAGCTGAACAAGTGTGCCATTATTTTAGTTTGAAGATTTCCTTCTTTGTTCTTTGTCAACCGTTCTGTTAAGGTTTGTTTTGCTCTGCGCTGATCCAGTGGGCACTGCTGCTGTGATGTGGTTAATGCTGAAGCAGGTCATGAACTATGCAAACTCTCCTTTATTGAAACATGTTCTAGTGACTCATTCTACTGTTTGTGTGATATCATGCTGACTCAAGGTCCTGACCAATTTAGCTGTGATATGAAATTTTATTTGATTATTTTAAGTAGTTTCTGTACATTGGATTTCCTGTTTTTTGTTTTTTGTTTTTTTTTTCATCAGAGGTAAAGCCAATGGAGGTAGTTTTATCTTCTTTATCCATGTCTCTAGATGACCCTTGTTACAGAGAATGTATCACTGTTGTACAGTTTTTTGTGTCCTGGACGTTATAACAAAATTGTCTTCCTTTTTTTTTTTTTTTTTAAACCAGATTCCCAGGATGCTTTGTTCACATGGCTGTCAAATCCATTATAAGTCCAGGAAAGATTGCTTCAGTGTAATTATTATTCTTAAGTTGTTTTGCACAGCCCTTTTCAGCAACTCTATTTTTGTACCATTTATATGAGCGAGCAGACACAGAGCAGATAGGTAATTACTGTAAATGTAGATCCTTGTTTGAATTTTCCCCCCAATGATTACAACTTACACCTTACTCTCTGTAGCTTCCTTCTCAGTAGCTCGTCTCAGTAACAACTGTGATTTCTGTGAAAAGGAACTTACAATTTAAGTACCATTTAAGAATATGCTATACTGTATACTGTACTGAATTTGTATGTACACTTCTTGAATGTACTGTAACACTTCCCACACTAAGCAGAATGGCTCTGAAGCAGTATGCACCAGTTAATTATATGTAGTTTTCACTAAAGGTCACATAATTGTGCTTGATGTATTAATTGACCGATGTCAATAATTGGTCTGTGGATAGATGACTGAACTGAGAATACCAGTTCACACTCCCACAGTGTAGCAGACCCCTTTAACAGACCGAAGAAAACACAGTAGAACAATTTCAAAGCCTTTGCCAACTTGAAAAATCACAGAAGATCTTTTGATAGCACAAAGGGTGAGAGACTGTGCCTGCACCCGTATTCATCAGCCCTATATAATACCTCAGGTTTGGGTTTGATGGCACACCTAGTTTATCAGGTGTTTCAGCTGGTGTCAGCTCCTCAGCGCAGCCACACATCGCTCCCAGGGGGCTCTGCTACAGACCACTGGGCACAGTGAAAAGAAGTAGGCTGCGTGAACTCACTGTCTGGCACATACAAATGGCCCACTTTAACCGTTTTCTTGTTGCTCTCTCCTGTGAGGAAACAGTCGTAAGTCAGATGAATGAGTGCTGATGACCCCCCTGGCACTTCTTCAGCCATTTTATGGGCCTGACAAAAAAAAAGTTCTACTGCCTCTATGAGCTGTACATCAACCTTTCAATCTCAGTCAAATCTGCACAGACAAAATGCAGTATTTACTGTAAATATTATTTTGGTTGTGAACCAGGGTCAGTGTAATTTTATGATTATTTATATACGATTAATAGTTTCATTAATATGTTTAACTTTTAATTTATTTTTTGATTTCAGTTCACACACACACGCACACACACACACACACATATAAATATACTGTATATATATACACACTACGTGAAATTAATATTCAATTAAAATTGAAAAGCTCAAAATAAGACGGTATACATTTTATCATCAGTGTTGTGTATATCAGAATAGAACTGATAATGCTTTTTAATTCTGGGATTTGAATTGAACTTAAGATTTTCTATAAATTTTGCTTTTACTTCATCATACACATCCAGTCAAATGTTTGTAATAATTAAGATCTAACCAAAGCTGCATTTATTTGAACAAAAGTACTGTAAAAATAGTAATATTGTGAAATATTATTACAATTTAAAATAACTGATTTGTGTCTGATTATATTTACAGTTTATGAACATAAAAAAGAAGAAATTTCCGTTATTCTATACCTCTGACCAGCATTGTATTTACGATGAACTAAAATACATTCCAATTCAACTTCCTGTAGGGTATAGCCAATATGAATTGGAAAGAAGACAAGTCTTCATTTATGAATTTTGCACAACCCTGTTCTTCTGTTTATGCATTAATGCATACATGTTTAACTTTATTTACCAAAGGCAAACTTGCAAATCTTGCTCTGGACAAGTGCTTAGTGTTGATTAGCACTCAAGTGTTTGGTCAGTCCTGATGATTTCACCCAACTAATTGCTTTTTATGGCCAATGTTACACCTGCTTCAGGGACTCGTGTTCTCCACCCTCGTCCTGGCAGTACAGATGCACTGCACCGATGCCATGCCTTCAGAACCTGATGAAGACATTATGGTGCAATGAGGAGGATACAAATAGAAGGAGAAGGTCACAATGTCATGAAAATCCCTCTCTGGGGTTACGGTTGTAAAGGAGGAAGGAAAGATTTAATGAAGAGGAATTGTTTGTGTCTGTTCACATTAGTCAGCATGGGTCTCAATGCAAGCTGTGAAATCCATTATGATAGGATATCTAATTATGTGTTTGTAATTGCATCGGGAACCTTATCTTTTCTGATGAGACAAAATAGACATGCTTGTAATGGCACAGAAATGTTAGAATAGTTTTAAGGCTGTCGCACCTGCACAAAACAAAATTATCCTCAATTATAGCTTATAAACAGAATAATTAACAGCACCGATGCGTTCTGCACCTACTACATTTGTAACAGTACTTACGGTGATTGAGTGCTCTGACATTAGCAACAATGGAATGTAGATTTCAGCAGATTTTGCGAAGCAACCCACTTCTCGTTTTTTTTTTTAATTCTCACATCATCAGTGTCAAATGATGGAAACATTACAAAAAATAAAGAGTGAGAAAATAGAGTTGTCGGGTGTAATGGCTCTTATGTTTTAGATGTGCATACGCTTCGCATTGCAGCTTGATTTGATATGATTTGCATACACACACACACTATATATATATATATATATATATATATATATATATATATATATATATATATATATATATATATATATTGAACACCTTTTTTAACTTTATGATTTATGAATTATTTTTTATGCAGTTATATATATATACACAAATGACAGAATGAGACCCATTGGTTTAATGTATGCGAGAGGTGAGGTGTCCTACTTCTGTTTGTGAGAAATTTAATTAGAGTCGAGAGCATCTTGGGAACTGCTACTGAGATGAGCCATGTGGCGTATAAGAGGATACTCATAACACAATGGATATTACCATCATAATGGCATTCCACATCTTTAGAGAGATGCATTTCACAACTGACAGTCCAAAAGTACTTTCACCTATTTGCCAAAGTACCATCATTTTTCACTAATCTGCTCCATTTGAGTTTTGCAAGAACTTGACAAGTTTATCTTTTTTTTTCCTGAAAACAGACCAGAGTAATCTTTTCCTTTAAATTCACAATATAGTTAATTATAACAAGAACAACAACAACAACAAAATAATAATAAATAAAACAGTAAGGTGACTGACAAGCCACTTTTCCAACTGGCATTTAAATCTTTAAATTTAATTCATGCTTAAAATGACATTTAAAAGTAATTAGTATTTACTAATTAACCTAAAAATTACTTTGTTGCAAATGCATTTGCCTGTTTATTTTCTTAATACACTTGCCAACTGCCTTTCTTTATTATTTTGCAAAATGCTTTTCTTTATCCATTTATCGGGTGAATTAAAATTGGACCATTCACATGTGAGAACAGCAAGTGAACTTTCCACTGAATTTTAAAAGCAATTTGTAACTGCTTCGTACAAATGCAGCTTAAATGTTGCATTTAAAATATAATTTATCAATTTGAAAAGTAACTTAATGTAATTACATTTTTGTTTTGGACCCAAGACAATAAATAATTGCTTCTGCCATTTTATTTTTCAGTGGCATTCATACTCTGCCACAGAAATTCACTCTCAGAGAAAAGAGAGGTCCTTTTTCTTTTTTCTCAAAATCTGTAACACAAAGTTCTCAGCAAATCACTCCAAGGGTCAACAAGTATTATCTCATGTGCTGTCGTAACCCGTGACTCCCTAAATAGTGCATCAGCACCCAGCATCTACTGGGTTTTGGCAGCCTGTAGTTGCATTTTACACCCATGCTGTGATTTTCTAGAGTTTGGATGTGTTATTACAGGCAGGTGTGACTGCTCTGTTCCTCAGTACCACCTTTGGGGCTGTACCTATGCAAGCCTCATCACAATGAATGACAGGGTATGATTAAAAACTGCTCCGAGAGCTTCTCATCAGGGGAGACTCTTCAGTTGAGCTCAGGAAGGCTAACTGAATGTAAAAGAGTTCTCCCAGAGCAGACAGGTGCGAATAATACTGTAAAGGCATTTGCTTTTCAGCTAGGAAGTCATTTTTATAAAGATGGTTTTAGGGTGCCTGTTTCTCAAATAAACCAAAAATTTGCTCAAGTAAAATAGTTTTTCCCCACATAATTTCAATTTCAAAAGCCTTACTTTACAGTTGTCAATATACAGATGGAGAAAAACTCCATAACCATAAAGCATTAGGAAAACCATAAAGCATTAGGCATTGGATATTGGTTGTTCTGAGGTCCAAAATAACTGGAAGATTGGAATACAGACTGTCAACATTGACAGCACTTGTTCTTGAGTGTCATTCAGGTGGATGTTTAGATGTCCCCATAGACTGCATTAACATTTAAATTAAATGCTTTCGTTTTTCATATGTTTCATCTTTCTATTTTTTTTCTTCCAGAATCACTTGAGCTAATGTTTGATAATATGATTCAATTTATAATACACAGCAATAACCATAGAGATGTATGTTTAAACTGTGTCTTTTATTGCAGGCACCTTGGTGTTTGAACATCACAGAAAAATGCAATAACAAACTCTCATACACCCTAAATTGACTTAAAGTAATAATTCCACCAAAAATTTAATTGGATCAAATATATAATGGTAAATGATGCATCGTATGTGGTTCCATCAACTATAAAAACATAAACGGCATTTATGGCTCAGGTGACTGACTCAAAAATACATTGACAGCAGAACTGAATAGCCATGAGCAAAGATAGCAGAGTTTTCTGGGGTTCCTGTTCTAGCCAAGAAACTGCTATTGAGATAAATGTAATGTTAATGGACACTCTCTTCAGGTATATATCTCCTTGGTTTTGCCTCAGGCATAGGTTGTTGGACCGCAGTGATGTTAAGGTACGGCGCCTAATTAGTGGAGGAAATAGAGGAATCCGACTGATTAGGACTATGCTGCAGAAAAAAAAAACAGCCAAAGGCTTGAAGCGACACTAAAAGTCCATCTGCCGCTTTTGTGCATCCCATGTGTGTCCGTATAATTTTCTAACTGTCTGAGCCTCTTGCCTGTGAGGAGGAAATAAAAAGAATTCTCCCAAGAGCAGGTCGAGTGTGAAATTCCCAGTAATTCAATTTCTAATGTGAGGGATACCTTTCTTTGCAATAGTATTTGTCTTGTCCTTTAGTGGCCCATGGACCCCAGAGATATCCAAATCATTGGTTTGTGCTGTTTTAGCATTTCTTCTAAAGTTGTTGCTCTCAAACAGCCTTCTGGAGCTCTCAGAAATTGAGTGTTTTAGAAAATCTGTCTTAGTCATGTGACCAGAAAAGGATGAAAGTGCTCTGACTAACATGACTTGAAATTGTAACATACTCTAGTGGTTTGGTCAGAGAGCACAGGGAGAACTTCAAATACTCATAATCCTGTCTTGGTTTGACTCTCATCCCCTCATTATCACCTTCCGTCATTATTTAAGACATTGACCACTGAGGTACAGTGTCTGGACTCATTCTTTCATGCTCTGTAGAGCGTCTTAACAAAGTCATTTAGCACAGAAAAATCTATTTAAATGTAAAACACACCACATAATGGAAGCTTACATTGCTTTTCTATTCATGAGGATTTGTATATATTGTTTCTGGCTAATGGAAATAACGGCCCCTGGTGACTGGGTGCTAACAACAATAAATGATGCTGATTAGTTCTCTCAATTACAAGTAATACGTGTCACCACACAAAGGACTTTTTGAGTTAGTTAAATCAATACAGATTTTACCATGATTATGAGGGAGATATCAATAACGATAGAAAAAGAAAATTGTCATTTTTATTATTCTTTGTGCTTTGAAGCAATAAGTGATCAAGTAACAGGATTAAAACTTGTATTCAGACTGGCAGTACATTTCCAATCGAGTAATGATGTGACAATGATTATACAGAGGACATTGAATATTCAATTCAAGTTTATTCGCATAGTGCTTTTTTTTTTAGATGCAATTCGTTGCAAACCAGCTTTACAGAAAATTAACGTTTCTACATTATATTTAGTAATAGCTTACCAGTGGTGATATATCAGTTATCTCAAGTTGATGTCCATATGGCAGAAATGTATGGTAAAAACAAGCAGTTAATTAATAACATGTAATCAAACAGACGATGAACACTATTAACAGCAATGATTAAATGTTGCTGTCAAACTTATAGCAAAATTGGGTCGTTTTGTATTGACTGAGGTTTGGCATCTCTTCTCAGATGTCCGGTCATCTCAGGCTATTCCAGAGTTTGAGAGCCAAATGTAAAAAGCTCTACCTCCTTTAGTGGACTTTGCTACCCTAGGAACCACCAAGAGTAGTGAGAGTTTCCGACCTTAGGGAGCAGATGTGATGGATAGAA
This sequence comes from Carassius gibelio, assembly GCF_023724105.1. Taxonomy (NCBI): domain Eukaryota; kingdom Metazoa; phylum Chordata; class Actinopteri; order Cypriniformes; family Cyprinidae; genus Carassius; species Carassius gibelio. The sequence goes on along the minus strand of NC_068390.1, from coordinate 16,544,040 downwards.
GACTAGTTAGGTAGGCTACGCAGGAGCTAAAACATTTTGGGCTTAAAAGTAGTATTTTGTAACTGATTCGGAACTTAAAAGGTAGTAATATGATAATATTTTCTTGATCTGGTAAGGACTATAGCAGATGCATTTTGGACTACCTCCAGCTTGTTTGTTGAAGAAGCAGGACAACCAGCCAGCAGTGCATTACAATAGTCCAGTCTAGAGGTCATGAATGCATGAACTAGCTTTTCTGCATCAGAAATAGGTAGTATGTTCCATAATTGACAAATGTTTTTGTTTTTGGGAAATATGATTTTTCAAAAGACAAGTTGCTGTCTTAAGTAACAGTACATCCATCTAGATATCTCTATGAGATTCTGTGTAATAATACCCTGTAAGTAATACCTCTGTCTTTTTATTTTGAGAGTGCTCTTATCTTTTTGAAAGTGAGGAAGATTAAATTTGAGATGCTGTACCCTCACTATTGCAGTACATACTGCAAAAATGAGCTCATAAATGTTTTTCCTCAACTACAAGCACTTTTTAAGTCCCAGTCATTGATTTTTATTAAACTTGAAGGTCACATAAAAATGTAAATGGAGGTATGGGGTTGGATTAAGGGATCTAAAATATGGTCATGCAGAATAAGGCATTAATATGTGCTTTATAAGTACTAATAAACAGCCAGTATCGGAATAATATGCATGCTAATTAGCAACTAGTTAATAGTAAGAATATTTCCTTAAAATAAAGTGTGACCTTCTTTTCTTTGCTTTTTAGGTTTTTCAAAGAGAAATCAGTGTCAGGAAAGAGCACACTTGACATTAAATTTGACGCACAGTAAGTAAAAAGGAAGGAATCAAAGAACTTAAGACCATTTCTATTTTTTGTTATTTCCAACCAAGCTGTCGTTTTCAAATGATGTTAATTTGTGTAAATCTATTTTGAATTATGTGTATTTAGAGTACATAAAATAATAGCTGTGAAATTAACCTTAACAATCATAAATGGCATTTCCACCACAGAACGCTGTCAACACAGCACATCATTTGATGTGTTTTCGGAACAATTACAATTTAGAAAAAAAATAACAAAATATAGTAATAAGACCAATTATGTGAAATAGTGAGTGTGTCAGGGTTTGGTAAGGGAGGAACTCAAGTGCAGACTGGGATCTCAAAACAAAGGGTTTATTAAATACAAAAAGGGGAAAACAAAACCCACGAGGGGGAAAACACGGAGCAAGGTAAAGACTAAATAACAAAAACAGGACTGGACTGACAAGATAAACAAGGACTCTAAATACTAACTATAAACAAACACTCACGGTAATACAAACACTTCTTAAGGAACAATCACAGAGTGGAACAATCACAATCACAGGTACAATGAACCGACGCAAGACAGAGCACACTAGGAGATCTAAATAGGGGGAACAATCAAGACACGACAGGTGTTACAGATAGGACAATCAAGACACGACTAGGTTAACAAGGGGGGCGGGGCAAGGGAACGAGACAACACAAGCACATGGCCCAAAGACAAGGCCATGCGCTTGTACACAAAACATGGGTCTGTCATGATCCTGCCTCAAGACTAGGAAAAATCAAGGACACGAGGGCAGAATCATGACAGAACCCCTCCCTTAAGGAGCGGCTTCCAGACGCTCCTCAAGGGAACATCAAACACGGGACACGACTGACATGACAGACTGGGACACTGACACAAACCAACAAGACATGACAAATAATAACAAAGGCAGACATGAATACACGACGGCAGGGTTAGGGTGACAAATCAAAAAAAACAAACAGGGAAGGGGAGGAGGCGGGACCACAAAGTTCATGGGGGACAGACCAGGGTGAGTGGGTGGGGCAGGAGTTTTAGGAGGACAGGACGAAGGCTGACGACGGGGGGTACGGGCAGGTCTGGGTGGTGAGGGGCGGGGAGGGGTCTCGGGACAACTGACAGGGGACATGATAGGAGCAGACAAGGGACGCGGGGCAACACTTACGGGACGCGGGGAGACGACAGCTGGACACGGGGGGACAACATCTACTGGACACGGGACATCTACGGGACACGGGGCCACATCAACAGGATACATGACTTCATCAGCAGGACACGGGGCAACACTCACGGGACACGGGGAGACGACATCTACGGGACACGGGGAGACGACATCAGGACACTCGGGATTTCTGGGGACAGGGTCTGAGGACAAGACAGGACTGACGGGGACTTCTAGGATACGGACAAGACTAGACAAATAATCAGAAAAGGCTTTAGCCGCTAAGACAATTGGCATCTCCTTACGAGATGAGATACACTGAACTAAAGTCTTTGCTGCAGAGTCGGCCGCGGCACTCTCCTGCGCTCTCACGACTGCCGACTTGCATACTGCCCTCTTCTTTGCCGGCTCGGGCACGCCAGCGCTCACCGCTGCTGGCTCGGACACGCTCACCGCTGCTGGCTCGGGCACGCCAGCGCTCACCGCTGCTGGCACGGGCACGCCAGCTCTCTCCGCTGCTGGCTCGGGCACGCTCACCGCTGCTGGGTCGGGCACGCCAGCGCTCTCCGCTGCTGGCACGGGAGGAGACAGGGTCACAGGACCGGCAGGCCCCCTCTTCCTCCTCTTCCTCCTTGGGCGCGGTGCAGAGGCCACAGCTGGGTCAGAGGCGGGTTGGGGGAGTTTGGTCTCGGGCAGGGCAGTCTCGGACGCCGAAGACTCAGAAGTTGACTCCCATGAAAACCGTCTCCCTCGTTTCATGGGGAGACTGCTGGCTGAGGAGGGCACCTCAGGACTCTGGGGGGGGCTTGCCTGACCCCCCAGGGTTGCCACGGCCAGGACACGACCCTCCGGGATCGCCGGCAGCTGGGTAGGTGGGGACCTCTGGGGCTCCTCCTCTCGCCCGCTCGCTCCGGAACGACCTCCCCTGGTCCCCCGGAACACCACAAGGCGAGAGCCCTCAAAACAATCTCGCTGGCTGGCTGATGCCATCCAGCATTGCCTCCTGTCTGCTGAGTTCCTTGGTGGTCGGTTCATTCTGTCAGGGTTTGGTAAGGGAGGAACTCAAGTGCAGACTGGGATCTCAAAACAAAGGGTTTATTAAATACAAAAAGGGGAAAACAAAACCCACGAGGGGGAAAACACGGAGCAAGGTAAAGACTAAATAACAAAAACAGGACTGGACTGACAAGATAAACAAGGACTCTAAATACTAACTATAAACAAACACTCACGGTAATACAAACACTTCTTAAGGAACAATCACAGAGTGGAACAATCACAATCACAGGTACAATGAACCGACGCAAGACAGAGCACACTAGGAGATCTAAATAGGGGGAACAATCAAGACACGACAGGTGTTACAGATAGGACAATCAAGACACGACTAGGTTAACAAGGGGGGCGGGGCAAGGGAACGAGACAACACAAGCACATGGCCCAAAGACAAGGCCATGCGCTTGTACACAAAACATGGGTCTGTCATGATCCTGCCTCAAGACTAGGAAAAATCAAGGACACGAGGGCAGAATCATGACAGAACCCCTCCCTTAAGGAGCGGCTTCCAGACGCTCCTCAAGGGAACATCAAACACGGGACACGACTGACATGACAGACTGGGACACTGACACAAACCAACAAGACATGACAAATAATAACAAAGGCAGACATGAATACACGACGGCAGGGTTAGGGTGACAAATCAAAAAAAACAAACAGGGAAGGGGAGGAGGCGGGACCACAAAGTTCATGGGGGACAGACCAGGGTGAGTGGGTGGGGCAGGAGTTTTAGGAGGACAGGACGAAGGCTGACGACGGGGGGTACGGGCAGGTCTGGGTGGTGAGGGGCGGGGAGGGGTCTCGGGACAACTGACAGGGGACATGATAGGAGCAGACAAGGGACGCGGGGCAACACTTACGGGACGCGGGGAGACGACAGCTGGACACGGGGGGACAACATCTACTGGACACGGGACATCTACGGGACACGGGGCCACATCAACAGGATACATGACTTCATCAGCAGGACACGGGGCAACACTCACGGGACACGGGGAGACGACATCTACGGGACACGGGGAGACGACATCAGGACACTCGGGATTTCTGGGGACAGGGTCTGAGGACAAGACAGGACTGACGGGGACTTCTAGGATACGGACAAGACTAGACAAATAATCAGAAAAGGCTTTAGCCGCTAAGACAATTGGCATCTCCTTACGAGATGAGATACACTGAACTAAAGTCTTTGCTGCAGAGTCGGCCGCGGCACTCTCCTGCGCTCTCACGACTGCCGACTTGCATACTGCCCTCTTCTTTGCCGGCTCGGGCACGCCAGCGCTCACCGCTGCTGGCTCGGACACGCTCACCGCTGCTGGCTCGGGCACGCCAGCGCTCACCGCTGCTGGCACGGGCACGCCAGCTCTCTCCGCTGCTGGCTCGGGCACGCTCACCGCTGCTGGGTCGGGCACGCCAGCGCTCTCCGCTGCTGGCACGGGAGGAGACAGGGTCACAGGACCGGCAGGCCCCCTCTTCCTCCTCTTCCTCCTTGGGCGCGGTGCAGAGGCCACAGCTGGGTCAGAGGCGGGTTGGGGGAGTTTGGTCTCGGGCAGGGCAGTCTCGGACGCCGAAGACTCAGAAGTTGACTCCCATGAAAACCGTCTCCCTCGTTTCATGGGGAGACTGCTGGCTGAGGAGGGCACCTCAGGACTCTGGGGGGGGCTTGCCTGACCCCCCAGGGTTGCCACGGCCAGGACACGACCCTCCGGGATCGCCGGCAGCTGGGTAGGTGGGGACCTCTGGGGCTCCTCCTCTCGCCCGCTCGCTCCGGAACGACCTCCCCTGGTCCCCCGGAACACCACAAGGCGAGAGCCCTCAAAACAATCTCGCTGGCTGGCTGATGCCATCCAGCATTGCCTCCTGTCTGCTGAGTTCCTTGGTGGTCGGTTCATTCTGTCAGGGTTTGGTAAGGGAGGAACTCAAGTGCAGACTGGGATCTCAAAACAAAGGGTTTATTAAATACAAAAAGGGGAAAACAAAACCCACGAGGGGGAAAACACGGAGCAAGGTAAAGACTAAATAACAAAAACAGGACTGGACTGACAAGATAAACAAGGACTCTAAATACTAACTATAAACAAACACTCACGGTAATACAAACACTTCTTAAGGAACAATCACAGAGTGGAACAATCACAATCACAGGTACAATGAACCGACGCAAGACAGAGCACACTAGGAGATCTAAATAGGGGGAACAATCAAGACACGACAGGTGTAACAGATAGGACAATCAAGACACGACTAGGTTAACAAGGGGGGCGGGGCAAGGGAACGAGACAACACAAGCACATGGCCCAAAGACAAGGCCATGCGCTTGTACACAAAACATGGGTCTGTCATGATCCTGCCTCAAGACTAGGAAAAATCAAGGACACGAGGGCAGAATCATGACAGAGTGTGTTTTAAAGATGTTTCTTTTCAGAAAGTCTTCAAAGTCAAAAGTGCCCACTGTTGAAGAAACATTAGAATAGTTTGTAGAAATTGTTGCCTCATTTGTGTATAAATGTTGCTATCTCTGATTGAAGAGATGTAATGTGTGTGTGTTTGTGTGTGTGGTATTCACTACGTTATGCAGGTATAGTACGTAATACCAGTAAATTTAGACATTGTTGGGATATTTTTTAGGTACCCATGAGGAAACAAGCTTATAAATCATGCAGAATGAAGTGTTTCGTGGATCCACAAATGCAGAAATCTTTGCATAATGGGTAGAGTGGGTAAGGGAATAGAAAATACAGTTTATACATTGTAAAAACAATTGTCACCATAATTATAATGAATACCTGTGTCTACGTGTGTGTGTGTGTGTGTGTGCGTGTGTGTGTGTGTGTGTGTGTTTGAAAGAAACCATAAAGCAAACACAGTTATCTGCCAAGGCTGTCAAGGACTGCTGCAGACCACCCCTTGAGAGACAGACTGAGGTCTCAGTCACAGAGACACATTGGTGTGATCCCACCGATTAGAGGAAGTCATTTTATAACTACTCAGTGTTTTTGACAATCACCAAATAGCAAAGTAAGGTAAGGTCATCCGAGGGCTACAGAAGCAGCCAAACTATTAAATAATCAAAGCAGTTAGTATCAAGATAACATCGTTAGTCATTATCCCTTGTCCTATTCCATTCAGTTGTTATTCTTATTTAACAGATTTATTCAAGTAGATAAGAAAAACCTCCACAAGTTTCCCCAACTTGACATTTGTAAATCCACATATACATAATAATAAAAATAATCAAATACTTCTGGCAAAAAAAAAATAAAAATGTTTGGATTTGAAAAATTATTTGAAACCATGTTAGATATGAAAATGATATTTCACACTTTATGGGGTTTAGTTTGATGTTGAATCTATTGATGAAAGTGTATTCTATATCTAATCCAATTCATAATTTAATGCTTTGTTTTTCCCCAAAAAATATGTAAACCCTCAGGGGAGCTTTATATAAAGAACTACATTCAATATCACAACCCAGTTATTTCTTAAAGGGGGGGTGAAATGCTATTTCATGCATACTGAGTTTTTTCTACTGTTAAAGAGTTGGATTCCCATGCTAAACATGGACAAAGTTTCAAAAATTAAGTTGTACGTTTGAAGGAGTATTTTTGTTCCAAAAATACCTCTTCCGGTTTGTCACAAGTTTCGGAAAGTTTTTTTTTCGAGTATGGCTCTGTGTGACGTTAGATGGAGCGGAATTTCCTTATATGGGTCCTAAGGGCACTTCTTCCGGAAGAGCGCGCGTTCCTGTATAGCACAGCACTGAGAGCACAACAGACTTCACTGATCAGAGCGAGAGCGAATTGTCACAAAAGGAGTGTGTTTTTGGTTGCCAGGGCAAGACAACCCTGCACAGATTACCAAAAACAAAAAAAAGAATGGATGGAGTTTATTTTTACAGAGCATCAACAGAGTTGTGCAAGTGTTTTTGTTTGTTCTCTGCATTTCGAAGATGCTTGTTTTACAAACAAGGCCCAGTTTGACTCCGGATATGCATATCGTTTATTTCTTAAGGATAATGCAGTCCCAACGAAAAAGGGTCACGATCGTGTGTTGGAACCGCAGGCGGTGAGTAAAACTGCTTCAAATATCTCTGTGTTGTTAACTTAGCTATCGGCGCGTAAGCACACCAAGTAAACAACATGCGATGTTGTCATCAAACTGCACTTTCCACATGTACAGCTTACACACACCGCACGTGCGAGCGCATGAGGATTAGGATCCGCTTTGACTTGGATAACTCATTAAATCCATGAAATGAAAGAGAAATGGAGTTGGTGTCCCACACATTTAATGGCTGCTACACGGCATCGCGCTCTTCTCAAACATGAGAGATTAACTCTTTCTTGGTGTTACAAATTAATTAAAGACAAAATAATAACAAGGCGGCAGAGCGAACTTATCATCCATAGTGGTTCTCACGTAGTCCTTCTCTTAAAGACTGAACACTTATAACTGACTGATCATTTACATTTCAGCCTCGGGATCTGATTCTGGATCATAAATAAATGGCTGAATCTGACTGTAAGCCATGGTTTGTTTTGGATGATGGTTTTTTTCCCTCACGGTAATGTCACAGCTTCCAAACGCTCTCAACGCAAAAGCCTACTCGCGCTCGTGATTCTTTAGCTCCGCCCACACGTCACGCCTCCAGGCCTTCTTGTTTTTCCGGGAAAAAACGCTACAGACTATCTTTCTCTTATAAATATAATAAAACTAAAGACTTTTTGGAGTTATGAAGGATGCAGTGCTACTCTATAGGTACTCAAGATTAACAGGAGATTGAGTGAAAACGAGCATTTCACCCCCCCTTTAAGTAATTTTATTTTTTTTTAAAACCTACTGACTGGTTGAAAAACACAATTTCTCATTAAATCCTTTAGTCTTTCTAAATCAAACTCAGATGCCTCATTAACTAAAGCATAATCTAATCTACCCCCATACACTAGAAATTATGCTTAAAAAAGTGTTGTTATTATGGCAGTACAGGTAGTAAATAAAAAGGAAAGGAAGAAAGAGAAACCCTTTCCCAAAGTGTAAAGTGTCAAGTTTATGTTGCAGAAAATGTTTCCATAACATAGCAAAAACTTGTGGGAATGGAGTTTAGCTGGGTAGCTTAAGCTCAGTCTAAAGTAAACCAAGCAGCTGTGAAGCATGACAAAACCAGCTGTTGCACTGTCGGCACAGTTATTAGGCTGTCCTGTATTTCATATAACCTTCACATTCATCTCAGCATGACTTTTTACTCTATGAATTTCAGGAGCATTTGAACTCGGGTCTAAAGGGAGCTATTTTGAATGCCAGTTAGAAACAGAGTCTCTAGAGTCTCTTACTACATGCTGTGTCAGCAGATTTAATGGGGTATTAAAGCTCTACATAAAGCACAACACACTAAAATGTCCCTAGACAGAAAGTTTCTCTGAAGTAGTCTTTCACTACACCCTTAATCGATGTGAGACGTTCAGTGAAGCATTATTTATATCATCAATTACTACTGTAGATTAGACAAGACTTATCAAGTGTGTTAACAGTGTCATGTCAGTCCCTTTTTATGATTTTAGTTGAGGCGATAACCATCATTAGTGCTAAATACTAGATGGTAATGTGTTTAATAGAGTCTTCTGTAAAAGCCCCCTTGAGAGAAAGTACATAGAGTCCATTTCCTAAGAGGAAAAAATGCATGAACTCAGCCAGCATTTTCTTTGACATACTTTACACCATTGCAAGTTTCTGGTCCTCGGAGATATCTATCAGTTATCTACTGTAACATCAAGGGAGTAAAATGTTTGCTGTTAACTGTGTCTTCTAAAAAGTAAAGTGTATTTTTTCAAAAGGAACCCTTTTTGAATTATAACAATATAATCATTCTGAATTAAGCATGTCTTTTCCTGTCAGAAACTTGTGAGATAAGTGTTTGCACATTTGGATATTTTGGCTAAAGCTTTGTTTTGCTATAGTAATTCTAAGGAGTAGCTAACCTAGTGAGTTGCCAAACTGCATACTGCCTACATAGGCAGCATCTTAATAAGTGACAGATTTTGAAAACACTCTATATAGCCAGCAAGTTTACATGACACACAAACAGCAACTCACTGTTAATTTAATTAGTTTTACATTAGCATGGTGCTATACAAACTGCAGTACTATAAATGTGTATTCGCACCATGTCAAAATGATCATAATTATTCTGAGATTCTGACTTCTAAAAAGCGTTCATGTCCTTGTAGAACTCATAATTACAACTTCAGAATTTTCTGATAGCTCCCACTTATACCACTTGACCGCTGCAACGGAATGCATCAAAATAGTGGCATTAGCAATAAAAAGAAGTTTTCATATTTCTGTTTTCCTATAATTTACTATTTTTCATGTCTTAAATCAAGGACAATCTGAAAAAAAAAGACATTCATTACAATGTATTACAGCTATCGCAAGGTCTAAAAACAAATGTCCTGTTAAATGAGCTCTGCTTATTAATAAGACATTTGCATTACTTGTTATATTGTGCTTCTGTCAATGGATTATTCAAATTAGACATATTTATTTTGGCATTAATAATGTTGCCATAGAAACGCATAAATCCATGAACAGCTCTGAGTAAAATGTTGCAGGTTTTCAGCTAGATATGGTAATTATGGGATGTAGTGAATGCATAACACCTGTTTAAAAAAAGCACACAAATATTGGTTAAAATACATTGTATATAAATAAGATCATATTTCATTATATGTATATATATATATATATATATATATATATATATATATATATATATATATATATATATATATATATATATATATATATATATATATATATATATATATATATATATATACACACACACACACACATACAGTGGGCATAGAGAGAGAGAGAGTAATCTAATAAGGTATCTTAAAATGCTGCCTCAAAAGGCAGCACACTATGTTTAGAACAGAACAAATGTACACATAGCCTTAATTATACAGCACTAGAGCACATCCTCTCCTCATCAGCTCTCTCTTTTTTTTTGACGTGCAGTTTGGAAATCAAAAGCTTTTAAGAAAAAAAAATAGATTTACACAATGATGGTGCAGGCAGTTGTCATGGTTACAGACTGAATGTTAGAAGTAAAGTGTGGGAGACCTTACTGGTAGTTTTGCTGTGTGGGTTGAGACATTGCTTCCTGTGAAGCAATCAGATGTGGAAGCTCTACATTGGGTCTGTAGCCCCCTCACCTCAGTGTTCATGGCTACTGGAGCAGGAGACGCTCAGAGTCCAAAGTCAGTCAATGCATGTCAATATCATTGAGAGTTTGTGTTTGTGGATATCACAGGAGTGATACACATGTAAGGGTCCCAAATCATTTCCAGAACTCTCTCCTGGGGTAAGCAGAAGCGCTTCACTTTAATGAAATTACACGCGGAATTAGAGCTTGAATCAGGAAGCTTTGGGCAAGAGGGGGGCTCAGGCCCCCCAGCATCCTCTGGAAGCAGCGGATTACTGCTCAGGAGAGACTAGGACTCTCTGTGGCAACCACTGGGGATGGGCTAGAGTTGGGAGACGCTTATCAACTTGAAATGGCTATATCAAGCAGGAATGGGAAGTCTATGATGTTAAAGTCCCATTGAAGACTGAGAAGCATGAATATTCATTTCAGGCGCTACTCTCATCTCCTTCGCATGACATTGCTCTCATGTTATCTCATAACTTTCTTTCACTCTTTTTCTCTGCTAGTTTTTGTAAAGTCATATCCTCTCTTTCCCAGGCTTCCTATGCAATGTTTTTTTTTTAAGTGTTAGCCACGTTCTTTCTGTTTGTGCATGAGCAAAGTGGGTTTCTAAAAATGTCCTAAATTGCGCTCTTGTTTTCGAGAGGAGAAACTAAAAAAAAAAAAACAGAAACTGAAACAGTGGAACAGCCTTTCACAAGTCCTCCTTGGAGGTTTGTACTTCGGAAGTCATTACACTATGATGGGCATTCAAGTGATTTTGGCTGGAAGAAATAGATGCACTGGGCAATTTATGTGTTTTTCTCACTTTTTCACTCACTGGCAAACACAATAAGCTTTTAGTGCGAGTGCAACTAAATGAAGAGCAAACGATGCATGTTAGGTGTGGATCTGATGCTTTATCAATGCTTCCACAGAGAATGATGGGAAATCACAAACTTACTAAATGAACATTATTTTCTGGCAAGCTTTATCACTGTTACTCCAACAGTACATGAAACGAGTCAATTATACTGATGACAATCCCAAATACAACATATTTATAATAAATACTTTTAAAGAGTGGATTTAAAATAAATCTTATTTTCCCAATTACAATTTTATGGTAGTATCATGTACTGTGTTTTCAGCAGTGTACAAAATCCCTGATCCTTATTCTCTGAAACATTTTATTTTGCAGAATGGGCACACTGTCCATAGGTCTATAATAATTTAACTTTCTGAATGTGTGGGAGAAAAACATTGTAAATGTGTAGAAAATAGGCACTTACATCCAGTCATCTGTTTTTTGATTGATATTTTTTATCATACGAATATATATATATATATATATATATATATATATATATATATATATATATATATATATATATATATATATATATTCGTATACTGTATATCTTATGATGTGCCAACCAGGAAATAATTATGTTAATTCTGAATTTATAAATGTTAATCTGAATATATAAACTTAAATGTGAATGTACATTTATAACCACAAATATATAGAAGTAAATCTAAATATACTAATGTTAATCTGAATGTATAGATATATGTCTTAATGTATAAATGTACATCTTAATTCAATTCAATTTTATTTGTGTAGCGCTTTCTACAATACAATTTGTTGCAAAGCAACTTTACATAAAATTAAGTTTCTATAATATTTAGTAGTAGCTTATCAGTGGTGACTCATCCTTAATGCACATACTGTATGGCAGAAATTTATGGAAAAATCTATTAAAGATGTAATCAAACAGACGACGAACACTTTTAACAGCAATTATTATGATGCAATAAAACTTATAGCAAAATTTGGTAGTTCTGTATGTTGTTTCAGTGTTGGAATCATCTGAGGTTCTCTGAGGGGTTGGCATCATCTCTTCTCAGGTGTTCTGGATCCAGACTGAAGCTTGTATAAATCTGGGATGTCAATCCCTTGGCAAAAACAGAGAAACAAATAGAGACATAATTGTCATACTGTTCCAACCAAGTAAAATTAATTTGTTTAACCCAAGCTAAAGATAAATAATGTGCATTTTATCGAGACTGTCCTCCTCTTAAAAACGACCACATAGGTCGTTTGTGCAAGCAGCATATTACGACCTATTATTACGTTTTAAAATCAAGCGCCCTCTAGCGGCCGTATTACGACAGTCTCGTTTGTCGGGTGTGTCGTCATCAAATGACCTTTGACTGTCGTTACCATCGTTACCACCCAAAAAAAGGAGGCGTGACCCAACATCTTACCATGCGTTGTTGTCCAGGTTTGTAAACAATTTTATTTTATGGTTTATTTTTTAAGGTACTGTTCTGATTGTCTGCAATTAATGTCAAAGTAAGTGCAGTTTGACGTTTTCTTTACAAATATGTTGTGAATGCCAGTGAACGAATGTGTGGCAATCGCAACGAATCTGAAATGACCAGTGACCACAACAATTACCATATTTTTTTTTTACCATGATAACTGTTTTACTGTGGTATTTGTAGTTAAAAATCATTAACCACAATGCCATGCCTTTAATACCTTTTTGTAATGTAATTGTGATTCAGTGTTTTTTTTTTTTTCAGTTTTGCAGTTTCTTCATATCACATACATCTCCAGCTCCTACAACAACATTCAGTGTCCAGCAGCTCTTTATGATGCTCTCTCTCTCTCTCTCTCTCTCTCTCTCTCTTTCTCTCTCACTCTCTCTCTCTCTCTCTCTCTCTCTCATTTTCGTTTCCTATTTTTCTGAACTGTAATTCATAAATAAGTCACACATATTTTTCTTTCTTTCTCTTGTTCATCATGGCATATTTTCACAGCTCAGAATCAGATTTTGATCAGTTCTTGTATTAACAGGGAACTTGTACTCGAAGCTCAACTCGAAGAAGTTTCCAGTGAAGATGAAGTCCTTCAAAGGTTCGACACAGGTAATGTTGAAGATATGTAGTTATAACTGATTTACTTTAATTAATTTATCCTTACTTTATGTTAATAACCTTCCTTATAGTCCTTCCTTTCAAATATTTTGTTCACAGATCATTTCTAACACACTGTCTAAACATGTATGTATTAAAACAACAACAACAACTTGTTACTTTTTCTTTATTCCAGCTGAAAAGGAAGACCATGGGCCTGTCAAACCTTGTTTGTGGAGAGGGATGAATTTGACCATCTTGTGTGTTTACGGAGAAGACCAAAAGCTGCTAAGGCAGATATTTCCAGAGGTACGTCTGTGTTGATCTGAGCACCTCGACAGAACTTTACTGCAGTTACATTTTGCACCGAATTTTATGTTTTTTACTTTTTTAAATACCTCACGACCCCATCAGTACAAACCCTGTGCTATGTCAAAGTATTAATAATTCAAACAATTTCAGCAAATTCATATGATATTGTACAAGCGTACTCTCCAGCTTTTCCTCCTGCTGTCATTGACCATCGCCTCAGCTCTCATGCAGACTGTGTCAGGAAATGCTGTGTAACTTGTCATGTGACACAAAAGGGGCCGGTTGCGTAAACATAGCTATTATGTTAAGACTGTGACCAACTAGCAGTTAACCAAGAGATAATCATATTTCTTAGTAAAATTGGACCAATCTATGTTTTTGTAACTGACTTTAAACAATTATGACAAGTCTAGAGTAAATCAAATTATATGGCTAACTTTTTTAAAGATTAGTTTAAGCAGTTTATGCAACCGGCCCCAGGTCTTTAATTTATTTGACCAAATTAGATAATTTAAAGGTGTTTACAACAAGAACAATAACTATAATGACTATTTTAGCATCGCTACCAACAAATTATAAAGTTCTGTTTATTATTATACACGCTGCAGTTATTTTGTCTTTAACCACTAGCCCGTTGCTAGGGGGAAGTCGTGGCTTAGTGCTTAGAAAGTTTGACTCTTAACCATAAAGTTGTGGGTTTGAGTCTCGGCCCGGCAATACGACTTTTTTTGCGCTGCCCCCAACTGCTCACCGGGCACCGTAACATAAATGATCCCCACTGCTCCGTGTGTGTGTGTTCACTGCTGTGTGTGTGCACTTTGGATGGGTTAAATGCAGAACAAGAATTCTAAGTATGGGTCACCATACTTGGCTGTATGTCACGTCACTTTCATTTGTTGTCAATGTTTTAATTATTCATCATGTTATAAATTCAATTTTTTCCTGTCTTGCAGGATTTCTGACAGATTACTGAGTCCTTCTCCATCAGCTCTCCACAATAGCAGCCCTTCCAAAAGCATCCACATCACTCTCTCTTGTGTGGCACATCTGCTCTCAGTCGTTAGCATGTCTACTTGTATTATTTCTCCTCTAGTCAACACTCCCATCTCTACTGTGAACACTCCTGTCACTATCACCATCCCACCTACTGTATTCTATATGCCATATATATATATATATATATATATATATACATATGTGTGTGTTTGTTTGTGTGTGTGACCTTTAAGGTCATTTAATGATAGAAATGCATTTTCCAGCTGAAAATGATTTATAAAATATAATTATTAATAACCGTTTTAGTTTGTCTTGCATATGTTCACAACAGAAGCGATCAGTGATTACAGGAGATTAAGAGGTAATCATGTGAAATATTAGTCTTAACAATATTTTTCTAATTAGTTAATCACTTTTAAATGAAAGAAAAGAATATGATTTCAGCTGGTGCCTTGCAACTCCTGGTTTGTAAAAATATTATTTGGCATTTTATAAACTTCTCTGCAAACAAATTGACAATTTTTATTTATTTATTCATTTTTTTTATTTTATATATATATTTTTATATTAGCCAATTTAGTTTTAAAGGGATTTTCTATTACATAATTCTGTCTGTACCTATTAGTTACTTTATCAATCAGTAATTTTTAAAAGTTGTTATATTTCACAATAATATATTATTTTTTTGTTTTTATTTCTTCATAGTGACAAACTAGAGAGAAAGAATGGTGTTATTTGCATTGTTTGTCTGAAAAGTTTGACATATCAATAAACACTGATATGGAAATTACTAAAAAAAAATTATCCCTGTGTTTTTTAAATTGTATTTATTTATTTATTTTTATTATTATTTTCCTTTTTTTCTGTAGTTTAACTGGTAGAGCTAAAAATTGCAAGATTGTAAATACATCTCCAAAAAACACACAAGTGATTAAATGTATACATTTAATACACTATAAATATATAAATATAATATTATTTTTTCATACAGTATATGCAAAAATGTTGAGCTTAAATATTGTACATTAATATTAGGGTAAAGAATGTGTATAATCGCAAATATGAGGCCCTTGTTTGAAAATAAATAACTGTAATCAACAAATCTATTGCTGAATCAGGTTTACCCCACAATGCAAATCCGTCATTTTAGTTTTATATTTAGTGGGTGAAAATAAATTCACCACAAGAACCCGGAAAAGCCTGTCATGAATGGCCGTATATGGACAAGTAAGGGTGTCGCTTCTGCTCAACTGGATTTTCATTGGCTTTGAAATCCACTTGGCACTCGAGGACTCGCTGTGACTGGACTTTCTTTTAGCCCAAATTAAAAAACGTTTAATGTTGCAAAGTAAATTTTGCTGTAATTATTACGTCAATAGTACCTTCAGTTAACAATGGTGCATTGCTATATTTTGTGAAATTACCTCTTTACCGAGATCCTAACCTTAAACCTGAACATAACTTAATTGAACTACAAAAAACAGCGCCATGACTTTCACTTTCCATCGATAGAATGGCTAAGGCTTATGGGCAATGTAGTTTAAAATGTTTAATAATGAAATTGTGAAAAATACTTCTTTTTTTAAACAAAGGGATATCTAAGCATGTTTATTGTGCAAAGTTATATGACATATGTGAGAGGCAGGCTGACATTTTTTATTTTACTAAGAGTACTTTTATAAACACATGTATAGCACTTTTCTATGAATGTTTGAAAGCTGTGCCAAACATTATTTAGTAAACATAGCATAATGAGTTGTCCTACCAATTTTCTTTTTGAAACTATAATCAGATTTTGATTTACAGCCATTTGGAATGTTAATTGTTTTGCTCTTCAAGGGGACTCTACTGGGCCCCTGGGGATGGAAGGGCAGGAAAAAAATGCACAGCTCTATTCTCATCATTGGCAACAAACTGTTGAGACACATTTTGTAGGTTGTCTTTTCAAAAGCATACCATTATGTAAGTTGGAAGTCATAGTTATCTTAGAATTAAGACACCAGAAAATCAACATAAGTGCCCATTTGGAAAGAGCTCAATTTATTTCATAAGATCAAGAGCAATAATACAGTGCTAATAGTAAACAAAGACAACAAATACATATTCTGACATTTCATCAGACAAGGCCAATGTGTCATTCAGTAAGACAATGTGTGACAGTGTGCAGTTTATGGTTCCATACAATTCATGCAATTTAAAGAATCATAATATAAAATACCTAATTCATAAATCTCTGTAAAGAATGTCTCATCTTTGTCCTGCTCAGGAGCTAGACATCAGTAATGTGCATGAACATCTTCATTATAATACAGAACAGGATTCATGTTGATCTTTCCTTGATTCATCACCTTCAGTTGTGCATGAAGTCCATGCAGTCTCTTCTAATGCAGCTCTTCATCTAACTGAATTTCATTAATATTACTAAATGTTCATGTCTTCATCAAAACAACCATGGTGATTATATGTGTTGTTTACAAAATTAAATGGTGTATCTACCAAAAAACCATCTCTAGTACAGAATATTCACCATACTTGATTATCCAACACCATACGCAATATTTTACTAGGATGCAGCATAAAGACAGATAAAGAAGCATATTAAGACAAATTATATTCAAGTGAAATAAAAATGGGTTACATTAAAACCATTTTATTTTAATCAGATGAAGAAACCCAGATGAAGGCATGGTGAAATGTCTTGAGCACCAAAGAATCACATCCAGTTTCCTTCTCATCATCAGAGCTCTCCTGGTTTTCTTCAAATCCATGTCTCTATCATGATCTTCTTCAATGTCATAAACAATTTGCAATTGTTATCCAGCACAACAATACAACTGATGAACAAGTCATGTGACCAATTCAAATCAAATCATTTTATTATCACAATACCATGAATGCAAGTATACAGGTGGTAAAATGCTTTTCTGCAAACTGCAGCATGACAAGTACTGAATATATTTGCAACACATATACAGTATCAAAAATATAAACCGTATACATAAGAGCTCAATACAGGTAGAAAATATAGTGCAATACTATACTATACAGAGAGAACAAAATGAAAACAATTAACAACAATCACTGTATACTGTAGATATACCTCTGCCCACTGCTCCGGGTGTGTGTTCACAGTGTGTGTGTGTTCACTGCTCTGTGTGTGTGCACTTCGGATGGGTTAAATGCAGAGCACAAATTCTGAGTATGGGTCACCATACTTGACTGTATGTCACGTCACTTTCACTTTCAGTACAGTATGAATTAGTGCAAACAGAATATCAGGTTGCAGAATAATAGTGAGTCAGAGTCCAGTCAGTGTAGCTGATAGAGTGCAGTGCACACAGTATGAGGCTGCTGGTGTGTGTATGTGTGTGTGTGTGTGTGTGTGGTGTTACTGGTACGAGTTCAGTTCAGTCTGATTGCCTGTTGAAGGAACTTGTTTTGCAGTCTGCTGGTGCTGGTTCTGTGATAATGTCTGTCTGATGGTGATGTTGAGAGCAATCCATGGCTCGTGTGGCTGGAGTCTCTGACGGTCCTCAACAAAAGAAAAACCTTGCGTAGATGTCCTGGAGAGACAAAATCATTGTGTCAATTATATATTATTATTATTTAGAATTGTTGTAATGGACATACCATTGATTCCTGTTGAAGGTTGTTGGAGGTATGGGCTCTCAGTTGTGAAGTTTCTTTTATGGCCGTAACATCTGTGCAGTCACACAGCTGTTTGGGAATTCAGTCTTCACAGTTTCAGGCTGCAGCGCTGCATTTGGTGACCATTGACTCCTCCATCTCTGGCCTCAGACCCGCTTCTCTTTAGTCTGGAGTGAAGACAAATGTTCTCAGTACCAGCTTTCCTTCTACTGCAGTCTTTCTGTACAAGTAGAAAATAATAAAAACACAGTCATAACAAATCAGTTATGTATTGAAAACTCATAGTACATATGAAGACTTCAGATGCAAAGGCATCTAAGTTCCACCTGAAGTTTTCTTCTAAAATTCTTCTTAGAAGAACATTTCATACAGAACTTAAAGGCTTTTGCATCTGAAGTCTTCATATACAACACATCTCGTTCTTCATTTCTCCATCAACTGACTTCATCCTCCTTCAAAAACTGTAAGTCCATAAGAAAAATAGTTTTGGTGAATACAGGTGCAGGTGTCAGTACTCACCATATTCAGTCATTTTCTGCCCAAATTCCAGAAATGATGCCCTGATGATTTGTTCATTCTAGGACTTATAAAAAGATGTATATGTGAAAAATGATAATTGCTGACTTGAATAGAGATCAACATCATATGCTGTACTAATGCATTGCTTGAATACAGACACATCAATGGGGATGAGCACCTTTTCACTCTTTTCTGTTTGGGCACAATAGAGCCATGTTCATTCCTCATCCCCAACAGGACTGATGTTCTTTGTGTTTTTGCTCTTCAGCTGTAAAACAAAAATATGTCTATTAACCCCATGTTTAATTACTATTGCTTATTACATATGAATTAAGACAGATATAATTAAGTAAATTCACCAAAAGATTCAGGTTAGAGGATTAAATGAATATTGATTACAATTTTCTACAAACCTTTCTTGGAGAGGGCTGATCATGACAGGAACTTGCTGAGCCACACTAGTAGACATTCAGTTGACAAACCTGAAAGAGGCCATCATGCAACCATCCGCTCTGTTTGTACCTTACAACAGAGCAAGAGAGAATGTGTGAGTGAGTGGAGAGTAGAGGTGCTCCGATCACGATCGGCCGATCGTTATGCGTATCTCCTCAGTAAAGCCGGTTTTCTAATCAGCGGTTAATTCCATCAGGTGCGTGATTTCACATAGAGCAGCTGTTACTACACAGAGCCGTTGTTAATAGAGAAGATGCGCAAATCACGTTAATTTTCAGGGTTTATTGGCCCATCTTCTCAGTTAACAACGGCTCTGTGTAGTAACAGCTGCTCTATGTGAAATCACGCACCTGATGGAATTAACCGCTGATTAGAAAACCGGCTTTACTGACGAAATGCGCATTAACGATCGGCCGATCGTGATCGGAGCACCCCTAGTGGAGAGAGTAAAGGACTAAGATGAAGACAAACAAGCAAAGAAAGGCAAAATCTTGCGTTTGAGTTTAACAAAATGAGAGGGAAGAAAGCTGTATCTTCAAGCTATATTATTCTCAATTATTTTCTACACTATAACATGCAGCAGGATTGTTGTAAGCAGTTTAAAGACCTCTTCATACCAAGGATGAGTCCATACTTAATGACACAGAGGAACAACATCAGTGGAATATATTTTCCAGCTGATGAACATTAAACAGCCAATCAAAATGCACATTTCAAAAGCTTGATCATTTAAAGTGGCAGACATCAACGTCGCTGCAGTGTGTATATTAATAAACATAACTTTATCATTGGTTGATGTTGGTGTGGATGCTAAAATAGTTATTGTAGTTACTATTCTTGGTGTGAACAGCCTTAAATGATCTAATTTGGCCAAATTAACTGAAGATCTGATGTGTCACATGACAAGTTACACAGCATTTCCTGACTTGCTTTTAAACAGACGTGTTCAATTAAAATCAACATGGAAATAAAGGCAGACTGTGAGGTGCGGACAGATATCATGTACTGTTAGAACTGGTTAAGACGGTGCTAATAAAGAATACAGTGGACTCAATATAAACTTTAGGATATAACGCTCTGACTACTTAAAATGGACACAGTCTGCATGAGAGCTGAGGCGATGGTCAATGACAGCAGGAGGAAAAGCTGGAGAGTACGCTTGTACAATATCATATGAATTTGCTGAAATTGTTTGAATTATTAATACTTTGACATAGCACTGGGTTTGTACTGATGGGGTCGTGAGGTATTTAAAAAAGTAAAAAACATAAAATTCGGTGCAAAATGTAACTGCAGTAAAGTTCTGTCGAGGTGCTCAGATCAACACAGACGTACCTCTGGAAATATCTGCCTTAGCAGCTTTTGGTCTTCTCCGTAAACACACAAGATGGTCAAATTCATCCCTCTCCACAAACAAGGTTTGACAGGCCCATGGTCTTCCTTTTCAGCTGGAATAAAGAAAAAGTAACAAGTTGTTGTTGTTGTTTTAATACATACATGTTTAGACAGTGTGTTAGAAATGATCTGTGAACAAAATATTTGAAAGGAAGGACTATAAGGAAGGTTATTAACATAAAGTAAGGATAAATTAATTAAAGTAAATCAGTTATAACTACATATCTTCAACATTACCTGTGTCGAACCTTTGAAGGACTTCATCTTCACTGGAAACTTCTTCGAGTTGAGCTTCGAGTACAAGTTCCCTGTTAATACAAGAACTGATCAAAATCTGATTCTGAGCTGTGAAAATATGCCATGATGAACAAGAGAAAGAAAGAAAAATATGTGTGACTTATTTATGAATTACAGTTCAGAAAAATAGGAAACGAAAATGAGAGAGAGAGAGAGAGAGAGAGTGAGAGAGAAAGAGAGAGAGAGAGAGAGAGAGAGAGAGCATCATAAAGAGCTGCTGGACACTGAATGTTGTTGTAGGAGCTGGAGATGTATGTGATATGAAGAAACTGCAAAACTGAAAAGAAAAAAAACACTGAATCACAATTACATTACAAAAAGGTATTAAAGGCATGGCAAATGTGTTACTTAACTAAAGAGTACACAATAAGCACAGTTACTGTGGTGAAAAGCATGGTAACGTGTTTATACTACAAATACCAAAGTAAAACTACAGTTATGACGGGATACATTGAGTTGTGGTTACTGAGGTTTTATAACACGTGACATGGTTCAGCGACATGTTACTATGGTAAAAACATGGTAAATGCGCGACTTTTACATGACCTCTTTCCACCACAGGCGAATTTCAAACGAATATCACAATGAAAACTAACTTTATAAAGCTGCAGATTTCGATTAAATGATTTGAACGTCAAACTGGTTTAATAGGACATACAGTGTCCAGTATCGATTTGAAAATAAAAACTCATATTATTCATAAACGATCGACTACTTTATGAGACGGGAGAAAACCTTACCTGTACATGTCTCGAAGTCATCTAAAATCCATATCATCAAAATCCACGAACATCTGGGAGAGTTTAAATCAAACAATTCAAAACGCAAATAGCAAACATGTTAAAATAAACCCACAATGCATTTAGGCGAAAGTTCATTTATCATACCTCCTGTTGCCAATAGGGGCGCTAATTTAGAGAACGCTCGTGTGGGTCGTATTTATGGATAGTGACAAACGACCCATACGGTCGTATGAGTTGGAGGACTTGTTGATTTTATCAGTTATAACTGCAAATGCTTGGCCAAAGAGATGTGTCCTTAATCTAGATTTATACAGAGAGAATGTGTCTGAACCTCGAACATTATCAGGAACACTATTCCAGAGTTTGGGAGGCAAATGTGAAAGAGCTCTACCTCCTTTAGTGGACTTTGCTATCCTAGGTACTACCAAAAGTCCAGAGTTTTGCAACCTTAGGGAGAATGATGGATTGTAGCATTGTAGAAGACTAGTTTGGTACACAGGAGCTAAACCAGGGTTCCTCAAATCTTACCCTGGAGGGCCAGTGCGCTGCAGAGTTTAGCTCCAACCCTGATCAAACTCACTTACCTATGATTTTTCTAATAATCCCCAAGATACTGATTAGCATGCTCAGGTGTGTTTGATTAGGGTTAGAGCTAAACTCTGCAGGAAAGTGGATCTCGTTGTCCATATTTGAGGATCCCTGAGCTAGAGTCCTGCAACAGGTCGGGTACCCGCATAAAAGTGGCTGAAATGGGTGGATTTGGGGTTGGATTGGGGTAATATAATCATATTTTCTTGACCTGGTAAAGACCCTAGCTGCTGTATTTTTGACTACCTCCAGCTTGTTTGTTGAAGAAGCAGGACAACCCCCTAGAAGTGCATTACAATAGTCCAGTCTAGAGGTCATGAATGCATGAACTAGCTTTCCTGCATCAGAAACCAGTAACATGTTTCATAGCTTGGCAATGTTTCTAAGATGGAAGAATATTGTTTTTGTAACATGGAAAATATGATTTTCAAAAGACAAGTTGCCGTCTAATATAACGCCCATATTTTTGACTGTGGAGGAAGTAACAAAACTAAAGTAATCCAAACTCAAAACTCTAGGGAAAACAGGACAAGCAGAGACAGACAGGAACACAACATCGACATTACATGTAGTGATAGAACCAACGAAAACTAACTGTATGGACTGGGGTTTTTAAACACAGGATAATCAAGGAGGAACAAGACACACCTGGAATCAAATTAACACAATCAACAGGAGACAGAATCTGGGTCACGGAGCTCATGGTGAGCAAAAACACACACAAAACATGGAATATAGTCTAACATGACTTCCATCTCCCAGATGACACATCCTTGCACCACACAACAAATTTGTAATCATAAAAATAATTTGTCTTCTTATCTATCACAGCAATAAAAATCAAAAGCAGCATTTCACGCTATACTGTACTTCAAAAGTTCTCTTCAACTATTTGGTCTAAATAAATTATTATCAGGACTGTGGGCTGTTTTCTAATCATCAGCCATGAGAGAAAGTAACACTTACTCTGGAAAAATATGTATACTGTTAGATGGCTTTGTCTTAAAAGAACCCTTTCCTCGGTACCACAGGCCATAGACACACTGATTTGATCAACTAAATCTCATCAGTATCCCCGCATGTTCTCTTCATATAAGAGAAAAAATGAGTGAAAGAGAGTGAGGAAGTGGCAAACAAAACCAACACACAAGCAGTTACCCTGTTGGTCAGTGCAATTCAAGCAGACTCTGGTGAGAAACTCCATTACTGATAATGGTCTGTGTTTGTGCCGGCTGTTGAAGAATCAGCATGGCTAATTGACCTTGCTGAGTCTCAGCAGGCAATGGGGTCCGTGTCAGCAGAGCAGGGAAGGACATTATCTGATTTCACACAGTTTGATGCAGTCAATGACACGCAGAATGACTGTTGTTCCTGTGAAATCATATGACAAATATTCATGGAATGAGGCCAAGAGAAATATACCAGAGAAAGCAGAATATATAAGCTATGCTTTTTGCGATCCAAATAGTGATTGTGTTGCATTCAGCATAGTTTTCAAACACACTGAATGTTTTCAGGTCTGCTATATCCAGATTTCAACAAATCTTTTTTTCATATTTGGACTTCTGGGACTTCTTATTACTCTGAGTACTCTGTGCTTTGCCTTGAAAGGTGTAAATTGATCTGTTGCCTTCAGGATTTGAGGTGAGAGTGATTGAAAGTACTGCAGATGAGTCACTTTCCAGATATAGCCGAGCAGTCTGTTCTCTGAATATTTCTCAGATGGAAAGATGTCATTTTCGGATAAACAATATTAAGGTAGAACCAATAACAGGCTGTGTCCATCCATTCTCTTAAAATCAGGTGAAATAAGGCAATTAACTTTGCGATTGGCTCAGCACAATACATTGTGCACTTTATATACTCTTTGTATTTCAACACATTCGCCTTGAGAAAAAAAAAATAATTTTAATGAACTAATTTTGCAGTTGCTCTTGCATAGATTTGAGAAGTTGAAATTGAGTACAGAGCAAAATGATCTGTGAACTAATAGAATAGCTTACATTAACGGTGTTTATTATTGCAAACCAGACTGTAAAATTTAAGAAAGAATGACTTTCCTTAATGGAATCTGTGATTAATATTTTTTTTTTTTTTTTGGTGAATTCTCCTTCAGTAAATATTCAGCTCTCACAGATGGTGGATAACTGATGCTACATTGGGATGGGCTTTGCAGCTGTTATCGACTCAGAAGCAGCAGGTTGCAAAGAGAAATGCTGCCAAGAAATATTACATTTTCTCCACTAATCTCATTCAAACTACCTGTCACGGTCAGTTGCATTGCTAGTGCTAAATTGATTACAGTTATTACTAATAAGAAGCATGTCTGATAAAAAAAAAGACCCAATATGGTGGGCTGTACATTCTCTGGGGTATTTTGATGATTGGATGAATGATAATGAATTGTCTTCACTTTGAGCTTAGTATAAAAATATCCAAACCCAAACTTAACACTACATACATTTTCAGCTAAACACGTAAATACTATTTTGCCAATGCAATCTGATATCAGTCTATCTGAATACTGAATTATTATTATTCTTATTATTTAATTTTTTTCCTCAAACTGCAATACAAGATATCAATGGTGTCAATACCAACCCTGCAACCCAAAGTCAAGTTGGGATGCCAGGAGGCCACAATAGGGCACTAGGAAGTCTGTGGGGGAAAACCAGACTGACAAAAGTATTGTGAAAAGCACTCTACATATTTGAACAAAATATTTGTCTTCAAGTTTATATAATCTAACAATATCTTGTATATTTAACTAAATGTATACACTGTCAATTAAAAAAATATATGTAAAAATATAGTAGACTATATAAAACCAAATCAATTTTAAACACAAATTGTCTTTAAAATATCATCCACTCTTTCTGTATAAATGCCTTTATTTTAGAAAGGGGGTTCCTAACAGTAAAATCATCATATTTTGGAGTTCCTGTCATCAAAAAAAGTTTGAAAACTCCTGCATAATAGTAAAATATTGTCACAAAACCTTCCTTGACAATCAGACACAGACATCCCTAATTGTCTTTCATCTGTGTTGAATTTCATTGCATTTGACGCATCCCCATCAGTCTTCACCAACCCTGCAACACACATCAGATTTCTAACCCAGACTCATTGAATAAGATTGAAAGACATGTGCCTGTGATGAAATTGCATTGCTTTTTACACATTTTGTGGCCCTTTCCAAGTATAATGTCCTGTGACCCTATAGCCTAAAGCTTACTGATAATGTTAATAATATAAAAAAAAACATTTACTAAACCACCCATGACATTTTAAATTCTATGTCTTTTATTAAGTGTTGTAACTTGATAATGAGTCTCAGAACTCGTATCTGAGTGCTCCACATCGCAAGTGCAATACTGTACCTTGTGAGCAACTGAGCACGTTTGCTGCATCAGAAAAACCAAGTTGAGGTGGTTATGTTATGGAAAACATCAAAATGTATTCGTTCACATATCATGCATTGTGGTAAAATGTTTTGTAGAATCATGCAAATTCTGCATTAATCAGCAACTGTAATCATAATTTGTGTGAAAAGCAATACAAGTTCTTGGAGTTTAACTGCTACTGGAGTTAATTTCAGCTGGAAACGGCAGTGAATTTTATGTTTATGAACATTTTGCCAAAATGTAGGAGGAGGCCCTTTTTTAATGAGCCTACGGTATGTTGCAATCATCAGGTAACTTGTAGTCATTGAGATCATACTTTGCCTATATTAAAAAGTGTTTTGTGCATCCTTGGCATCCTTGGGTCCATGGCATCAAAAAAGTTTGAAAACCCTTTCATTAAAGTATTATAACCCTGCAGTATTAGCTGTAAATCACTGATGTGTATGTCTCGTCTGTGCTTTATTTGTGCTGTTGTTAGCCTGGAGCAGGATCATACACCTAGCTCACTCTGTCAGAGCAGATCATGCCAGGTGCCCTTGCACCACACACCCTGTCGTAGCTGATGTACATTTTTACAGATTTCTGTAATGATCTATCATCCGGCTGCTGAAAGCTTCTCTTGACCCACCCCCTCACTGCCAGCACACTCCTGCACTCTGATTCAATTTCACAGGTATCTGATCCCAGAGTCCTCGACACAAACCATCCCAGCGGTCTTCTTTCTTAAGAGACTGTAGGAAACAAACAGACTGAAGAAAGACTGAAACCTGTGTGTTTGTACTATTCTGTATGTGTGTTATGTGTACCAGTGCTTTGGCATGGCAAAGCTGTGTTTATAATGCTAATAAGGTTTGATTTAAGAGAGAGAAAGAGAGACAAGATTAGAGAACATATATCACACATAAGCTATGTTTAATATTGTTTTTAATTTGTGCGCACATAAGGATCCAGAAGAGTTTTAGTCATTCTATTGCACTTTTGCGCTTTCACAGTCTTGGATAAATTTTTGCAGTTTCATAGGAAATAACTAATCGACTGTCTCATTTCAGTGTGATGATAAAAAGTCCACAGTTACTGTTTGCTCTGCTTGTTTATCTGATAAGGAACCTGCCTGCATCCTGAAAAATATATAGTAAAAAGGATTTTCGCAGATTTTCACCTGTCTGCCGTAAAACATGATGGAGGCATATAGTAAATAATTCATTATTTGGCGTGCAAAACTATGAAATCTTAATGCAGGTCAGATACAGACTAACAAAGGGAAGTTCTAATGGTTTTGAGCTGAAGGCGCACGTCTTTGGATGCGCCCTCAGAGTTGACACAAACCTTGAGAGAGAGCCGCACACAGACAGCTCTGAGTGACTTTCAACTGAGTCGCATTTCAAAACATTGCCATCAGTCTTCCTCAACTCACTATTAATGAGTGTCATTATTCTCTGGGGTTCCTGCTGTTTTCTGTTCCATCCTGTCCCGTCTCCTGAGTCAAGATTCAAGTCAAGATGAAAAACAGCCAAGTCTCAAGTTGTTTAAGACGAGAAAATGAGTAATGACCATATGCTATATAAATGTTAATTAAACATTCATAGGGTGAATGGTCGTGGC
This sequence comes from Carassius gibelio, assembly GCF_023724105.1. NCBI lineage: Eukaryota > Metazoa > Chordata > Actinopteri > Cypriniformes > Cyprinidae > Carassius > Carassius gibelio. The sequence goes on along the minus strand of NC_068390.1, from coordinate 16,516,914 downwards.
TGCTAGCTGGCTGCTACAGCTCTGTAGCAACATGTAAATATTAATATTTGGTGCCAGCTGATGGTAACTATTTGATGTTATTAAAGGGAGATAATTGCAGAGCGGTTTTCATGTGTTTAGACTGGTAATATATTACCATACTCATTTTAATTGAGCAAACACATCAGATTCTGGCAAGTACTTCAGTCAGTAATTATTTTCATGTTGTGACTTATCTTCATTTTTTTTTTTCTTCCATTTTTCACATTGAATTTTGAGATTTGCTAAGAGTTACATTTACCAGTGTTATTAATTTATTAGTGTTATTAATTTTTTTAACTTTAAGTGAAAATTAGATGACAGCAAATGTGACCTAAAATTAAATATCCAGCCGATTTTCAAAAAAATAAAAATAAAATGCTATTGAATTAAAATATTTAATAATACAATTCAAAGAACTGGCAAGTAATATATTGAATTAATCATTACATTTAAAGTAGAAAAACTGAAATGTTTTCTTCTCAAAAATATTTTCCAACAACCTTTTTTGTTTTGTAATTTTTTTTAAAGCAAAGTTTTTGTTATATATTAACTGTCTACTATGCAGTTTAATTATCGATTATATAGCCTTTATTAATTATATATATATTATTATTATTTTTTTTTTTTTTCTTATCTACCATGATTGTAAGAAGCCAAGGAAACAGAATGAAATTCTGTAAAGTGAAGCAGTCAGGCAGCTGTAGTTGTCACAGCAGGTAGACTCTGGTCAAAGAGGCTGTACAGTATTTGGTGTTTTAAGCATGAAAATACTGAAACTGTCTGGCGATACGGACCTGTTAGTAAACACTTGAGTGCATTGAAAATTAACAGACATGCAACGATAAGTGCCACTGACATTGGTGATGACATTGACAGTGATTGTGAGGGTGATTGTTGACAATGATGGGGAACAGAAATAACAGACGGAGAGAAAGGGGGGTCTTTTACAGTTTATATTCTCATTACCAATATGAGCTTGCAGCTGTTTCAGTATGCAGATGAACAGAGGTGTGCTGTCGCTAATTAATTATAGTACTGTAAAATGGAGCATTCTGATCCACAAACTAATGATTGTCTAAGTTTGCTACATCTGGTTTTCTGTACTTTGTATTTGATGTCTTGTCACACAGGCCAACATAAGGCCAAGTCTCTTCTTCACTGCAAAGACAGAATAATTGCTTCGTTTACAGATAATAAACCACCCCAACCCTCAGCATCTCACATATCTATACTGACAGGAACATATTAGCAAGCATATGTCTTAATTGGTTCACAGAGAATGTTATGGCAGGTTTGGAATAAGCAGAAAAGAAAAAGTCTTTTTATGCATTAAATAACTTCAAATGTTTGATGAGTCTTTAATGCATTTTGCTTTAGTTTTTCACTTATCATAGATTTATTAGAGAACAGTGACAGCACAGATTAAATTTCTGTCGGGGGTTCAGTAGAAATTGCCTCAAGTTATTTTCACAGCAAATTGCCTTTTGAAGTATAAATGACCAACTGTCCATGAAAATGAGCCAAGCAGCTCTAATAATTTTTGTTCTTTCTGAAATGAATGAAAGTTTTATATATTATTTAGATGACATATTTTGAAAATCAAAAATTTTGTATCCAGAAAAAATTAATAATAATAATAATAATAAAAACACATGCAGCAGTCTACCAGAGGAACATTCAAGTTAAGTATTAAGTTTCCATTAAGTCTTAAATTGTTTATTTCTCTTTTGCCTTAGACTGCATGTAATATTCACAGTTTTTTTATATACAAAACTTTATTTAAAACACTGGGCTAATAGATTAAACATTATTTCTATCAACTTTGTCTTTGAACATACCCCAGTCTGGTTTATTTGAGCGAGCACCATATGATTCACAAAAACAAATATGAGTGAATAAAAGTTAATTGCTTCCTCTGGGTTATCTTTGCCATCTGTGCTATACACTTTTATAATCCTTGATATAACCCAAGCTTCATAAGCAGGTTGATGTGATGGTAATATTATTATTCAAATATATTGTTATGGTTGTGCTCATATCTGATTTTAGAGTTGTACATTTTCTTTATTACAAAACATTGCTGGGAATAAATCAAAATCACTCATACTAGAGATGACATTAATGTAATCAGCACTTCAAACGATGGAATAAATAAATACATGCAATGAAGCGTTTGTTCTGAATGAGATCTGTGCTGGCCTAGTTCATGGATTTATATTCTAATTAGCTATGCCTGGTTCCATAGTGGCATAGTAAAACTAGTTAAATGATTATTACAAATATAAAGTTCAATTCAAAGAATGTGGTATTTTTATGAATATTTATTTTAGTTTCATGCAACATGAACAGTATTTTATCCCAAACTTCTGTAATGTGGTTTTAAAGCTGCACTTGTGGAATACTTTTCACATTTTGTAAAAACATTTACCTTCTATGAGCATGCATCTCATCCTTCAATGCACTTTAATGGAAATAAATGGAGAGATGACTTTGTGCTCCGCCGTAGCAGGACCAGTCACCAGGATAAATGAGATGAGCCTCTAATGGAGTTGAATGAATTAGAGAAGTTCCTCCTCACAGCTCTGCAGGGTTCAGCCTGGAGCGTTCACTGAAGTGGATGCCATTTCTTTGGTCTGCGGTGGAAGAACTAAGAGATCTCTAATGGTCTAGATGATATTTTGAGGAAAATACAAAACTGGCCTCCAAATAATCTTGTTTCATCATGTAACATTGATTCATTTTAACTCAAAACAAATTGTCAGAACTGTGAAATATCTTCAGACTCAGATCAGGATGTGCAGCTAGCACAGGCTTTTCTGTTCTTGTTCGGCCTGCTTCATTCTAGCGCTTTTTTCGAAAATGTACTGTAATATATGACATATATTGCACTACTGTATATCAAGAGTGATATGGTTGTGATTAACATGCATAAAATCACCATAGAAAAATGTATATATGTCAAGTTATTAATACCTATATGATGATTTATTTTGTTATATTAAATGTAGCAACACATACCGTATATGTTAACATTATATATTTTATTTATATGTGCAACTTTATTAAAATAACATATATACCAAATATCTGTTTTGTTTTTTTTTGTAATACATTTTTAATATATATTTTATATTTTCTTATACAATATCAACATATATTGATGGATTTTAGGATATATATGAATGAATGCAACATATATGGAACTTTAATATATGTACACATATTACTTTTGTGTATGGGCATCTTCATGGTACAGAAAAACACTGTGCATCAATAAATGATAGGATGAGCTTAATAACAGCCAATAATGCTGAGGATCCATTCAGCTTTTCTTTACAGATGGAAAAGCATCAATGCTGGGGCTGAAGCTTAGCCTTTCAATTGGATATTGACATTCAGAAGACAGCGAAACACCAATAAGCCCCACTATCTCTTTGTTATTGCAGACTGACAGTCCTTCACATTATTAGTTTAAATGACACCTCTCAGCATTCAGCAACAAAGCCCTGCTCCAATCGATACTCTCACCATGGCAACGGAATATGCTGAAAATACAAGGTTATGAACATGGCCTTTATCACGCATGCATAGCATTTCAAGCGCAATATGCAAAAACGCCTGTCGGATGAATCCTAATGCATGGCTTTTGGTAAAGGCACAAATATATATTTCACATTTTTTGTGGCAATGATTAATCAGGAGATGTTGTATGACCAGTTTAGGATACATGTTTAATATACTATTATTAATAAGGTAAATCTGCATGTCAGAGTATCAATAGCATGTAAACCTTTGTGGTCAACTTGACTGCTGCTCAACCTGGTGGCAGATGTGTTAATTTGTGTTTTTGTCTTCTATTTTCCTGACATACTGTACACTTCAAACTGCACTGAGTAGATTGAAGTATATGGAACCAAACTGTGACATACAAGATGTATCTATAAAAATCAAGAAACTTCCTACAAGAACAAGAAAATGTGTTTGTAATTTCAATTAGTTTGTAAATCAACCCCAATTCTGCAGGAAACCCTAAATGACTCAGCAACCCAGCTTTACTGAGACCAATTGTGAGTTTAAATTAGTGGTGGGCATAGATTCATTTTTTAAATCTGGATTAATCTCAGTGTTAGATTAATCTAGATTAAAATGGCTCATTTGAATTCTGCCAAAGGCATTCCGAATATCTATGCTACCCAAGTAAAATATTGACTAAAAGTAAATCTTTGAGTAAATCGTTTCTAAAGCCAAGTGGTGCATTAGACCAGGGTTCATCTCCTGTTTCCAAAATGTGCTTGAGAAAGCTGTTAACTAATTCCACATTTCACAAGGTGCCTTACGCCTGTTTCACACATACTCCGTCTGCAGTGCGTATGCGTTTTGTATTTTTTTACGCACCCATGTTCCAACATTCCAACATTCACGGTCCGTCAGTGTTCTCCAGGAGCAGTGCAGCGATCGTTCAGTGACGTGACATTCAGCCAAGTATGGTGACTCATACTCAGAATTCGTGCTCTGCATTTAACCCATCCGAAGTGCACACACACAGAGCAGTGAACACACATCCGGAGCAGTGGGCAGCCATTTATGCTGCAGCGCCCGGGGAGTAGTTGGGGGTTTGATGCCTTGCTCAAGGGCACCTAAGTCATGGTATTGAGGGTGGAGAGAGCATTGTACATGCACTCCCCCCACCCACAATTCCTGCCGGCCCGAGACTCGAACTTTGCGAGTCCAACTCTCTAACCATTAGGCCACGACTTCCCCATGTACCGAGTTCATGTACCGAGTAGCTGACTGCAAACGCGTCCTGTGTGAAAACTCAACACATTCATAACGCACACGGACTGCATACACACTGCAGACAGAGTATGTGTGAAACAGGCGTGCATCTTGTCGGGGTTTCCATTGGGAAGCTTTTTTTTTTTTAATTCCCTGAAGCAAACCCGGTGGCTTTAGCTGCATCCATGTTAGCAAGTCACGTTTGATGTGGTAATACACAAAGGTTCGAGGACTCGTTCTCCCCCCTACAGTGCAATTTTTTTTTGCGCCCGATAAGAGTCTCCCGTTAACGCAGCACGTTAACGCCGATAACGGCCCACCACTAGTTTAAATCTAAAGTTAAATCTAATGAACTTGCTTATTATAGGTTATATTTGTGGGTTGCTAATTATTTTTATGCTTATTGGAGTATGGCACAGTTAACTTTGAATTGAGCCATTTATGAGGTTACATGGCAGTTTTAATGTTATATCGGCCTTGTTCCTCCTCCTGTTCCTCTCAGGAAGGCAGATCATCATCATGTCTGGAAAAATCTGCAAAACTAAGTCGGAGGGAGTAAGGACACTTGAGCGTTTTTTTGAGGAGATTAGTCCAGCTAAGAATTGAATTAGATAAAGAGCAGACGGGCTTGAAGAGTCTGCAGGTAAATGCCAAAGCTGCACCAGCAAATGAGTCTGACCTGAAACCTCTGCTTTTAGTGGTGCATTGTAAATAAAATGTGTTATCTGCTACTCAAGAGATTGGTTTTACTCAGGGCTATCTGGCTTCAGGTGAACAGCACTTGTCAGCTATGTCAGTAAATTATGTGGCAATCTCCTTGCAAAAGAACAAAAATGCTAAAACAGCCTGAGCCAGAACACATTCCCTACCTGTTATCTCAAAGATACCATTCACACTAACAGTTTCTAGACAATATAGCCTGATCTGAAGAAAGGCGGTATACTAATTCAGATATGGTTCTGTGATAGATTTCACCTCCACTTTCCTCACTAGTCCATCTATACTGTGAACAGCCTTCACAATTATGCCCACTGGCCACTCATTCCTTTTTACTTGTTTGTATTTGTGCAGAACAATGTCTTTGATATTTGTGAAACCACTTACGACAGCCCCAGAGAGTTCCAAGATCATCCTTCCTCCACCTATTGCAGAATGTTTCTGTTAAGTTTTGGCCTAATGGTTAGAGAGTTGGACTTGTCACCTGAAGGTTGTGGGTTCAAGTCAGTTGGGGAAGTGAATAACCACAGCTCTTTTCCACCCTCAATACCATGACTGAGTTGAGACCCTTGAGCAAGGCACCAAACGCCCAACTGATACCTTGACACAACAGCAATATGGCTACTGCTCTGTGTGTGTTCACTACTGTGTGTGTGCACTTGGATGCACACACAAAAAAATGCAGAGCACAAATTCTGAGTATGGGTCACCATACTTGGCCACACACAAGATTTGAACCTGTTTCCACTGGCATTGGAGCATGACTTTCTTCCAGAAATTTTCTTGTGGTATTGAGAGATTACCAGCTTTTTGTGTGAGAAGCATAGATGGTGTTAGGATGAAAGGGAATTCAGGATCTGTGGAGACTGGGACTAGAGGCCTGCATTAATTATGGCTGTCACCTCAGACATGAGTGTCAGTAAGAGTTCTTGAGAAAGCTGTGTGTACCTGTCTTTCAAGAGCATTGAATCCAGGAAATATCTTGTTATTCCAATCATACGTTCCCAGGCACCACCCATGTGAGAAGAGTGCGGTCCATTAAAGACCAAGGTGTCATGATTCTGCCCTCGTGTCCTTGATTTTTCCTAGTCTTGAGGCAGGATCATGACAGACCCGTGTTTTGTGTACAAGCGCATGGCCCAAATTGTCTTTGGGCCATGTGCTTGTGTTGTCTCGTTCCCTTGCCCCGCCCCCCTTGTTAACCTAGTCGTGTCTTGATTGTCCCATCTGTGCCACCTGTCGTGTCTTGATTGTTTCCCCTATTTAGGTCTCCAAGTGTGCTCTGTCTTGCGTCGGTTCATTGTGATTTGTGTTACTTATGTGTTTCTCAGATGTGTTCCACACTTGTGACTGTGATTGTATCCTGTATACCGTGAGTGTTTGTTTATAGTTAGTGTTTAGTGTCTTTATCTGGTCAGCCCTGTCTTGTTTGGTTATTGAGTCCTTACCCTAGGTATTGTTTTCCCCCTCGTGGGTTTTTGTTTTCCTTTTTTTTCAAATAAATCCTGTGTGTACCCGATTCCTGTCTGCACCTGAGTTCCTCCCTTGCCAAGATCCTGACAGAATGAACCGACCACCAAGGAACTCAGCAGACAGGAGGCAATGCTGGATGGCATCAGCCAGCCAGCGAGATTGTTTTGAGGGCTCTCGCCTTGTGGTGTTCCGGGGGACCAGGGGAGGTCGTTCCGGAGCGAGCGGGCGAGAGGAGGAGCCCCAGAGGTCCCCACCTACCCAGCTGCCGGCGATCCCGGAGGGTCGTGTCCTGGCCGTGGCAACCCTGGGGGGTCAGGCAAGCCCCTCCCAGAGTCCTGAGGTGCCCTCCTCAGCCAGCAGTCTCCCCATGAAACGAGGGAGACGGTTTTCTTGGGAGTCAACTTCTGAGTCTTCGGCGTCCGAGACTGCCCTGCCCGAGACCAAACTCCCCCAACCCGCCTCTGACCCAGCTGTAGCCTCTGCACCGCGCCCGAGGAGGAAGAGGAAGAAGAAGGGGCCTGCCGGTCCTGTGACCCTGTCTCCTCCCGAGCCTGCAGCGGTGAGCGTGCCTGAGCCAGCAGCGGTGAGCGCTGGCGTGCCCGTGCCAGCAGCGGAGAGAGCTGGCGTGCCCGTGCCAGCAGCGGTGAGCGCTGGCGTGCCCGTGCCAGCAGCGGAGAGAGCTGGCGTGCCCGTGCCAGCAGCGGTGAGCGCTGGCGTGCCCGTGCCAGCAGCGGAGAGAGCTGGCGTGCCCGAGCCAGCAGCAGTGAGCGTGCCCGAGCCAGCAGCGGTGAGCGTGCCCGAGCCAGCAGTGGTGGGCGTGCCCGAGCCAGCAGCGGTGAGCGTGCCCGAGCCAGCAACAGTGAGCGTGCCCGAGCCGGCAAAGAAGAGAGCTGCAGTCGTGAGAGCGGAGGAGAGAGCCGCGGCCGACTCTGCAGCAAAGACTCTTGTACAGTCGGTCTCATCCCATAAGGAGCTGCCTATTATCCTAGCTGCTAAAGCTTTTTCTGATTATTTGTCCCGTCTTGTCCAAATTTTAGAAGTCCCCGTCAGTCCTGTTTTGTCCCCTGACCCTGTCCCCAGAAGTCCTAAGTGTCCAGCCGTTGTCTCCCCGTGTCCAGCCGTTGTCTCCCCGTGTCCTGTTGATGTGGCCCCGTGTCCTGTTGATGTGGCCCCGTGTCCTGTTGATGTGGCCCCGTGTCCTGTTGATGTGGCCCCGTGTCCCGTTGATGTGGCCCCGTGTCCCGTTGATGTGGCCCCGTGTCCCGTTGATGTCGCCCCGTGTCCCGTAGGTGTCCCGTGTCCTGTTGTCCCCTCGTGTCCAGTAGATGTCGTCTCCCCGCGTCCCGTAAGTCTTGCCCCGCGTCCCGTAAGTGTTGCCCCGCGTCCCTTGTCTGCTCCCGTCATGTCCCCGGTCAGTTGTCCCGAGACCCCTCCCCGCCCCTCACCACCCAGACCTGCCCGTACCCCCCGTCGTCAGCCTTTGTCCTGTCCTCCTAAGATTCCTACCCCTCCCACCCGCCCTGGTCTGTCCCCCATGAACTTTGTGGTCCCGCCCCCTCCCCTTCCCTGTTTGTTTTTTTTGATTTGTCACCCCAACCCTGCTGTTGTGTACTCATGTTTGCCGTTGTTATTATTTGTCATGTCTTGTTGGTTTGTGTCTGTGTCCCAGTCTGTCATGTCAGTCGTGTCCCGTGTTTGATGTTCCCTTGAGGAGCGTCTGGAAGCCGCTCCTTAAGGGAGGGGTTCTGTCATGATTCTGCCCTCGTGTCCTTGATTTTTCCTAGTCTTGAGGCAGGATCATGACAGACCCGTGTTTTGTGTACAAGCGCATGGCCCAAATTGTCTTTGGGCCATGTGCTTGTGTTGTCTCGTTCCCTTGCCCCGCCCCCCTTGTTAACCTAGTCGTGTCTTGATTGTCCCATCTGTGCCACCTGTCGTGTCTTGATTGTTTCCCCTATTTAGGTCTCCAAGTGTGCTCTGTCTTGCGTCGGTTCATTGTGATTTGTGTTACTTATGTGTTTCTCAGATGTGTTCCACACTTGTGACTGTGATTGTATCCTGTATACCGTGAGTGTTTGTTTATAGTTAGTGTTTAGTGTCTTTATCTGGTCAGCCCTGTCTTGTTTGGTTATTGAGTCCTTACCCTAGGTATTGTTTTCCCCCTCGTGGGTTTTTGTTTTCCTTTTTTTTCAAATAAATCCTGTGTGTACCCGATTCCTGTCTGCACCTGAGTTCCTCCCTTGCCAAGATCCTGACACAAGGTGCATCTTTTGTTTTTACGTTCTCACTCATAGAGCAGGGCTAGGCAACTTCAGTCCAGGAGGGACACTGTCCCACAGAGTTTACCTCCAACCTTAATCAAACACACTCCCATGGTGCTACATAAATGGCTGCCAACAGCTCTGGGTGTGTGTTCATGGTGTGTGTTCACTGCTGTTTTTGTGCACTTTGGATGGGTTGAATGCAGAGCATGAATTCTGAGTATGGGTCACCATACTTGGCTGTATGTCACCGGTTTGTTTGTTTGTTTTTTTAAATCTCTTAGCTCTGCTTGCCTTCTTTGGGAAGTTGTGGCCTAATGGTTAGAGAGACTGACTCCTAACCCTAAGGTTGTGGGTTTGAGTCTTGGGCTGCCAGTACCACAACTGAGGTGCCCTTGAGTAGGCAACCAAACCCCCAAATGCTCCCCGGGTGCCGCAGCATAAATGGCTGTCCGGTGTGCTCATGGTGTGTGCTCACTGCTGTGTGTGTGCACTTTGCATAAGTTAAATGCAGAGCATGAATTTTGAGGATGGGTCACCATACTTGGCTGTATGTCACTTCACTTCACTGAAGTGTCCACCAACTTTTAGCAGACCCTTGCTGTTGATGATTGGATTCAACTGTAAAAGTGGACTATGTGAGGGAATTTCACCTGTGGAAGTGATGCATTTCAGCTCCTCCTGATATACTCCATGTTGTATGCTCTTGATTATTATTTCTTCTGCTTTCAAATGATAATTTACAGATAAACCCTTTGAGCACAAATGCCAACCATGCAGTGCACTGACTAGCATTACTTTGTTAAGTGAAATAATTGTCAATGTGATGCAGTCGAGCCATGGCTCTGATGACTGTTGTCCAGTCTGAGAACTGTTAAAATCTTTTGGAACCTAACTGATCCAATTTGTTGTGGGTAAAGACAGCATTGATCTCTGGGTGAATTTCAACATCTTCCTCTGGGTTAATAAGGTTGTGTGAGTTTGGACTTTCAAAAAGCTCCTCTAATGGGTAGTGCAAAAATGAAGGTCCTGTGAGCCAAGGTCCTGTTGCTCACATATAGATCCTAACACTACTTTACTATATGCATAGAAATTCTTTCCAGTTTTAGATTAATCTTCTCTGTAATGGGTTCAGTCAGCTTGACAGCTAGGACTGCAGCATATAATTGTAGCCTAAGTACATAGAGATAAGGCTTTCGAGCCAATCTTGCTTTGCCAAGGATAAAGCCAACCTCTGTGTTGCCTTTCCGATCAGAGGCTCTCTCAAGTACAAGCCGAGCCACTCTGCTTGGCTCGTAATTCATCTACAGCTGGATAGCCTTCATGAAGGCACCCGAGAAGAAACATATTTCATTTTGTTTGGCTTAAGTCTCTTAGTTCTTGGTTTTCTGGTGGTCTTTCGCTGATATTTTGGAAAAATCTCTATTTTTTGTTTTTTTTTGAAGAGAGCCTTTTCAATTGCTTCTGGAGATCCCTAGGTCATATCTAGCCTCTCCCAAATCAATTCAAGACCAACAGGTAAATTCCTTACATTTATAGATGTAATGTGATGGGCATGATCTGCTAACTGTCTCCCCAGCCACATGATCAATAAATCAAGTTCTTCAAAGCTGTAAGATCAAGGTTTTTGATGGCATTGAGAGATGATGATTTCCATGAAAGATAGTTTTCAGCACGGTCATCAAATGTGTTTTGCCCCGATGTTACAAGCTGATTTTGTGCTAAGATCTCAGCTAAAGGCGTGCGTACACGGTGCGAATTCGGATGGTGGGAAGATCGTATGTCCACACACATAGCACGATTGAGTTTATCGGAAAATCGTACGGACGAGATGATATACGACACGATTTTACAACCTGCGAATTCCAGAAGTAATCGCACGAAGTTGATAGATGTGTTCGACTCTGCTGCATGCACAGAAGGATCACTGTATGGCATTAAAGTAGCGCGAGAGCGATAAGAGAGTGCACATATCTAATGGATTCGAATCGCTCTCGCTGTACTTTAATGCCATGTGCAGCGCTGCTTCAATTGGAACGCGCCTAATATAACTGCTCTCCCTCTCTCATAACTGCATATAAAATATTGATACGAGCCGTGACTGTTTCCTACACGTACAGGTTATTTTTCAGCAATAGGAAACCGGGTGGTTACCCTGTGTGTGTGTTCTTGTATATGAGGTAGTGTATGGGGATATACAGTATAGTATACCGTTACGTTTAATGAGAGTCCCTGTAAACTAGTTTATCCTCCTGGTCAATAGTCCACATTCGCCGTGGGGCTGCCGTCTTCGTCTTTCTTCTTCTGTGGTTATCCTAGTTCGTCAACTTCAGATAAATCAACAAATCGGCTCGTTCAACAGCACAAATGGCACAAATTCAAACCGATAGCTCACAAACTTTTTAGACATGTTTAAAAATGATCGGGAGGTCGGGAAGTGTTTGTAAGCCACTCTGCTCGGCTCGTAATTCATCGCAAATGATGCGAGCCGCGACCATACGAGAATACGCGATTGAAAAAAATCGCATGCGAACTCGTACGACAGCAAAAATCGCACTGTTTACGCCCACCTTAAGTTGTGGGTGCCTGCATCATGACCAGAGCGATGAGTAGGATGATTTATGTTTTGTCCAGAATTGGGCATGGGAGCATCTGGACTCTTAGGGCCCTATAATACACCCATCGCAATGTGACGCAAGGCGCAACACAAGTGTGTTTGCTAGTTTCAGTACGGCGCTATTCGCATTTTCCTGTCCAGCGACACGTCGTTTAATTAGCAAATGCATTTGCACCCGTTTGTGCACCCATGGACGTGCTGGTCTAAAATAGAGGTGTGTTCAGGCGCATTGCTAGCGCAATGCTATTTTAAGGAGCTGAAAATAGACTGCGGCATAGATCAACTCAACCTGGTCTAAAGTCTGACACAATGTTTTTTCTTTGTTATTTAAAGAGCGTGTTATTATAGGCGGGTCCGCAAGGAGCGTATACACTGCTTATTAAACACAGGGATGCACAGCAGCATACAAACATGCCAAATATTAAAAATTAAAGAATTGTAGAATTGTAATTAAATATAAATAAATACCTACATGTCATAATGGATACTACTATAAAGTGGCTTTCCACTGCGCGAACATCTTACCTCCAAATAATCAACAGACAAAATGAACCCAGAGAAGAGGTCTGCGAGAAAGAAGACAGAGCCTCAGCGATGTTAATACGAAGCCGTATGCAGCCAGAATTAACTTTTGCGGAAAGTTCGCTTTGGCAAGCCATTTCGAACTCCCAAAACAAACACAAAATGATCTTCGTTTTGGACTGATTTTGTTCGAAATGATGTCACATCAGTTCGTTCTTTGATTTCACTAGAGGCATAGATGCCTTTACCCTCTGTGATGTAGATGACAAGAGCAGTTGAAAACCAGCTTCCCTGATAAACAGCTCTTGTATGAAGCTTTCCTTTCTATTGTACTGGCTTTATATCCAGCAAGCTATGACTTTAAATGTGTAAAACTGTAAAATAAAACAAAAAGATATGTATAAATATGTTACATGAAAAATGTTGAGTCCAGTTATATCCTAGGACATCACGCCCACGGACCGTTGGCTAAACGTCTGATGCATATGACATACAAATATCATCATGAGAAGTCATCATGAGATTGGTTGAATTATACAGGATTTCCTGGAGACGTGTGTGTCACATTCTTTAACTCTTTCCCTGCCAGCATTTTTTAAAAAATTTGCCAGCCACCACCAGTGATGACTTTCACTCAAATATGATGGCCTCCAGTATATTTTGCTGTATGAATATTTGAAAATCTAATAACCAAAATAAAGATCAGAGCCTTTACTTAAAAAAAAAAAAAAAACGTTTTATTCTAGCTTAATGCATTCTTTTTTTCAATCAACATTTGAACATAGGTAGGTGTAATAAAAATGCATAATTTTGAGCAAAAAAAATTTGAAAATCGCATTTTTATCAAAAACTACATGTGGGCAACATTCAGTACGATTATCAAAGCATAAATCCATTAAATAACTTCCATCAATACCTCCAAAGCTTGTACAGACATATACCACTTCCTGGATCAACATTTTACTCTGTAACATTATGCAGTTTTCATTTATATGCTGTCTATTGCTGATGATCACATAATTTTTGGAAACGTCTGGAAACAAAGATGCCATGATGCCTTACCCCCTCACAAAAGAAAAAAGCTGTCATGTTTACAACTGATACAATAAGTGCTTTTTGGGATCAATTAAACGTTGGATTTTGTGGCATAGAATCCTTAAAATATGTCAGAGAGTTTTACACACCAGTCTGTTATTGTGCCGACATTTCTACATCCTGAAACATGAAAATGTACAAAACGAACTGTGATTGGTTGTTTGACATGTCGGTCAAAAGGCCTCATGGGCCTCAAGGTCTAGATATGTGAGACTAGTATCTACCAGTCATGCTATGTCTCATGAATATTAATGAGCAAAGTGATTGCGCAGACAGTGCAACATCAGCATGGGTTAATTAATATTCATGAGGTAAGCAATTGCCATGTCAAAATGTCACAACCACTACTGAAGACTGCTATCACATGGAGATACTCCAAACACCTTCAGAACGGCTGTCTTTTAAATCATGTGTTGTTTGTCTGAGCTTTGTTGACAGTGCTTTTAGGTCCTCCAGTAAAATGGCTGATTATGATAATGCACTCTTTCACATACACGGATACATTTATTTACTGCCTAAAATGCCTTATAAAAGACAAACGCATTGATATGTCAGCTGTCACCTCAGCTGCCGTGTGGTGTGTAGCTGTTTAATGGGACATTTGTTTGCTTTAAACATCTTGGAGTGCTTGAACGTCTGTATCATGCACCTCTAATTATTCTTTGTGTATTTATTTAGCATTATAGTCAGTATGGTCAGATTTTAATACTGTGCCAGTAATTGCTATAGCTGTTTGTTATAGGATTGGGCTCTGCCATATGGATGTTTGCATGTAATGAAGCACACAGAATATATGTGGGAAGTTTATTAACTGGTGATTATTGAAGCAGGCTTGACTTTGTTTTGCATCTGTGGATTCACTGCCAACAGAATTTAATCACAAAGCAGCAGCAAAAAGCATCATCAGGAATATAAATTAGACAACAAACAGTTCCAAACTGGTCGAATAGAAAGAGACCGCTTATCAACAAAGGGCCTTATCTGGAGCTTTTAACTCAAATTTACAGAAATGATCCCGGTGGGTAAATAGAAATCAAATATCAGCATAACAATTTCACAGTGATAGAGTATGTATTAAACGTTTTGAGGGAAACCTTAAATCTCAGTGTTTTGAATCCAAGGGTGTATGACTGATGGAAAATGGAAAGGTATCAGCAGGATTCCCCTTGCAGAGAAACGGAGGATTAAAAATAAACTCATCCCAGAGCGCATTAACTGGATTTAGGTTGTAGTTTTCTTTGGGAATTTTGGTTTTTTATATATATATATATATATATATATATATATATATATATATATATATATATATATATATATATATATACTGTATATACTGTTTTTACACTTTATTTCATTTAAATTCAGAAATTCACAAGAGATATGCTAATACTTTTATTTTATGCAACTAGTATTTTTTTCTTGTTTTTGACATTTCCTTTAGATACGTTATATGTTTAAGAACAGAAAAAAAATTGCCTATGGTGCCAACTTATATTCGTCTGATCTAATCTTATAATATTCATATAATTTAACGTCTCAAGCATGTTTGTTTATGTTAAGTGGAAAACAAGACAAACTGCTGATAAAGAAGTTTTTTTTTATTATTATGAACATAGGTACACATGGTTGTATACTGCTTAAGATACTTACCAAAATGATTAATCGTTAATTAATGCAAATTAAATGGAGAATAAATTCCCTTAACTAATCTGAACTCGGATCAACCTCTTCCTGAGCTCTCAGAACTTCAGACAATATCCCAACACACCCTAAATCTGTCTTGTACTCATACGCAGCACACCTTTGCTTTTCAGATCAATATCTGTTTGTTTTCCTCAGTCACCCTGAGAAACATGCAGTGTGACCACTATAACATTCCGTGTTCCCACAAGCCCTTGGTGCAGTAGCGCTTATGAGATCTGTTCCACAAAAGAGATTGGGTTGATAGTGCGACCTTATAAATCGACTCCTTCACGTACACACTTATAATGCATAGAACACAAATTGTGTCCTTTGGGAAACAAAAGGGAGTGTGCAGAAGCACAATAGTCTGGCAGAACATCAGGGTTATTTCCGTGGGAGCTGTTGGAGCTGTTTATTTAAAGCGTTCTGATAGCCAAGTCAGTTAAATTGGGTAGGGGAACAGCGGTCTTTGCAAAATAAGAGCTGCACGAATCCTCCTTCACACGCTAAACTAAACTCCCACACTGGTATTTCTGCCCACCTGTCATTAAAATGCCTTTGCTTTTGTCACTGGTGTGGTCTGGTGCTGTTTTCTGTACAGAGTGATATAACACAAGTGTAGCGGTGGCACTTAAGCTTTGAATGGACCTTATATTGTTCTTACATCGTACCACAGGGGCCACTTTAAATTAATTTCTGCTCAGTATTACTGGCTGTTTTTCAGCACGCCATTAGAAACCTAAAAGTCTAATGATGGCTGAGATGACTTGCTTTGTGTTTTGACTAGCCTGCTCATGCAAACAGTTTTCAAATGTTGAAGCGGATCGCTTGCTGTCTGCTTCGTGAAATCATGCTATTGAGGATGACAAAGCCATTTTTTTTTCACAATGAAGGCTTTGAAAGCTATCTAAAACCTAATGTGACTGTCATTTTAGTTCTGTTTTTAGAAATAAGGTGTTTTAAAGCACGGGTGCACCAGATCATGCATGATAACATTATTCAGTATTATGCTGCATTATTCTGTATAAGTATTATTCTGCATGTTTTATTTCATATTATTCATACAGGTACTGCCTTGTTTACAGAAGCACAGGGACAGAAAACACATCTCACCACATGGATTTTACATGATTACACCAAGTCATTACAAGACAACATCATGACCTTTCTGATTTTCTTGATGCATTGATGGACTTCGGGAGAAAGGAGAAAAATAATTATAAGGGGGAAAAAACATGCTGACTTCCATGCATTAAAACTGCCCTTATCTATCTCTTTCAACTATTCTTACACTTACATGGTGTTGGTACTGCCAGATGCTTAGAGTTCATCTCTAAAATAAGTGACTTGAAGGAGATAAATGGCTTCCTGTGTGATTGTTGGTAGTTGAGGAGTTCTTCTAACTGTGAAGATAATCTGGAAGACTAGAAGCCGTCACGCTTTATCTGCCTCCACCACTCGATGCTCAAATGGAGGCCACTAACCACTGCTCCTCCTGATTCAATCCGATAAGCTATACCTCCCTCAGGCAGTTACCAGTAACATCATTTTTCATCCTCTACTCTATGCATCATCTAGATCTACTGAGGATCTCAAAGAGAAGGGAAGACGCTAGGAACAGATGCATGTGTGTGTGTTATTCTGGTGCAGGCAGAGATGGTCATGACATGACTTGTATGTGGTAAAACTACCAGTGTTTGTGTTTAGTTAAATGTGAGGTGTGCTGGTGATACCTACCAGGTAATGTATGCAACTATATTATGCATTAGCTGGCAACCCGCTGCTACGGCAACTGCAGTGGAGGAGGGGACTGAATGAAAGCAGTATACAATAAATCAGACTGTAGTCAGAGTTTGCATTTTAAAATATCTAAATAAATAAGCATAGTGCCCAAAGAACACAAATACATGAGTTCATATTTTTCAATTCGTATTTTCCTATTATTTTATTAATATGTAAAAGTATTATTATTATAATGTTTAATTAATATTTATTAATCAAATATGATTAATGATATATTCTTTTATTTTCAATAAATTCAACTTTTCAGCTTTGAATCTTTTAGTTACTGTAGCTATACTTAGGAAAGTTGTATAGTGATTTCCAGTGATTTCCAAAGATATATGTGTATAATTTGCATATATAATTGCATATAATTTCAAACAGGATGGAATTAATTTTAATCATAAATGCACAGTGCAGACCGCAGAAGTAGTTCTCAGTAGTTACTTCTGCTGGAAAGAAAAATATCAAACATTTTATACACACATTATATAAAGGCTACCATAAACTGCAACATCTGAATCAGCAATACTGCAAACAAATTGATCAATTCATCATCCAAATTATGAATTGAATTGTGCAGATTAAAGTACAGCTTCAAAACCTTGTGAATTTACATAAATGTGAAAAAGTTTAGCTTTATGTTAATTCAGTCACTTAGAAATGCACATTTACCTGCAAGCTGCTGTCTAAATAGTAATTTTTCAACCCATCCAAAGAGCCTCATCTAGAATCACCTTCAGGCAATATATTTACATACAAGAAAAGAGAAATGCAAGGTCTTCTGTGAAAGGCAGGCTACAGTATTGTAAACAGGTATGTAGTCATAACTCCAGGTTCTATTTAGTAAGAACAGATGTGCAATCTGACACATTGAGGTTAGCCATCACCTTCACAACAAGCTCCCTCACCTTGTGCTTCACACCCACAATATATTCAGCTTATGAGGCGACAGACCTCAATATTTTTTTTTTTTTTTGATAAATTGCAACTGACAGTTTGCAAGTGATATCATTTGTTCACCAGCCTCCTATCAACAGAATGAGAAGGTAAAGAGAGTGATGACAGTATGCAAGCATCCCATGGATGTGCCTAACCGAAAAGGGGGTGACAATTCTTTGTGTAACTTCTGAAGGGATTTACACAGCAAACCTGGCAGCAAATAAATTGTGGGTAATTGATTTGCACAGAGTAAACAGAGCATCCTCTCTAATGGCCAGGCTTTATTACCTGTCTCTGTAATCATCTCAGGGATTGTGTACTGATTCCTCACAGGCCGCTTGGGGTGCTTGCAGTGCTTAGGAGCAATGCAGGTGAACACACTTGACGGAAGACAACTGTGGCCTTAATTTTATGTATTTATGTATGTATGGTTATTCAAAAAGATGTAATTAAGTACTTCATAAGCAAATATTATATGTAAATGTATGCATATGAACACAATATATTTGAATAATTATGATAAGGTATAAAACCAAAATTACTAATTTCTTTCTTCTCTATTGTAAGGTACTATATGCATGAAAAAAGGGTTTATCAAATGTAAAAATAAATAAATTAATAAATAAATAAAAAATGTGGAACTTTGATTGGATTGGATCATTGATTGGATTGATGAAATTTGCTGTGTGAGAGACATTTGCTGGAGGGGATGGATTATCGTCCCTCCCTTGCATCAGAGAAAATTTGTGGTTGCGAGGGGTAAGGGATTTAGCTTGCTTAAAGATTATGAAGGTGCATGAATTAAATAATATGTGCATGGATAAATCATTTATAATAAACACTGCAATATTCCATAAAAATAAGAATATTGTTTTTTTATTTCATGTTGACTTTATTGTTTTTAAAATGATAATTGCTCTACCAATAAAAAATACTAACACTAGCAAGAACAGAACTATAAATAATAATATCAAATAAAGTGTTTTTGAACAAATAGGTAGAGCAAATAATTCTTGTTCCTAAACGAACTAGCATTTTGAATTGTTCGGTTAAATAAGTAACTTTCTCCTAAAGTCACTTGTCACCACAGCCTGCAGAAAATGCCAACCGACATTGGACAGACTGACAGTCTGGGACACACAAGTATAGACAATTGAAGTGATTCCGATTGAAATGTCATTGCTGTTACATCATACTGAGTGCGTCATAATTTTCTCATGCCTTAAAATAGTTTGAATGCAACTCAGCATCCTTGCCTTATTTACTATACACAGATCTATGAATATGCAAATTAGCCCCGCCTCCACCCAGTCACACAGCAGCCAGCCGTGAACCAGCGCCTCCTGATCCACTCAATGAACTGTAGTAGGCTAAACGCAATGCTAAAAAATTAAATATTGGTTTAATTATTCCATATGTGTTTGAACCAGAAATAAGTCTATTTATCTAAGTGAGATAACATTAGGGGAAGGGAAGGGGAGGTGAGGGAAGTCGTGGCTTAGTGGTTAGAGAGGTTGACCCTAGGGTTGTGCGTTTGAGTCTTGAGCTGGCAATACCACGACTTAGGTGCCCTTGAGCAAAGCATTGAACCCCCAACAGCCGCAGCATAAATGGCTGCCCATTGATCCGTGTGTGTGTTGACTGCTGTCTGCACTTTGGATGGGTTAAATGCAGAGCACAAATTTTGAGTATGGGTTCCCTGAACTTGGCTGTATGTCACTTCACATTATCAGTTTGTGCTGGTTGGTACCATAGACTTATTAAAAAAAATTTCATACATGGATAAAACAGTTTTTACTAGTGGACAGCTACAGTGGATACTGTAACAATCGTTAAATTTGCTTACTGACATGTGTCTTCAAAATAAAAATGAATAGGAAAGCAAAAATACACTAATGCTTTTTATATATATATATATATATATATATATATATATATATATATATATATATATATATATATATATATATATATATACTGCCTTCAGCTCTTGCTTATATAATCCTGCAGATTACTGCAGAGCTCCAAAAGCCTGAAGTCAGAGCGGAGTGTCCCTGGACTGCTGTACCTTGCAGTAGAAGCTGTATGCATGCCAATTTAAAGGCTATGTGAATTCAATGAGCCGTGGAGCCAAGAGCCTTTGTGGTTTCAGTCAGAAAGTTTTACTTAAAAATAATAATAATAATAATAATAATTTAGCCTTTAGTACAGCCTCTGTGTTTCAGTAAATGTAAGAAAAGGAAATCTGGGTCTAGAAAAAAGAAATAAAACTGCCTTAATTAGAGCCGTCTGTAAGAGATATGGCAAATTATTCCTAATGGGTTTAACAAAACAGGATCTGAGAAGAGTGAGCAAGTGCAACTGAAAACTGTCTGTGAACTGAACAATTTGATCCATTTGCCCTGATGAGAGAAAATAGTTAAGTCATTGAACTCCCTGAAGTATTAAAAGTAACACCCGCATGCCAGCATTTCTGGCATTTCTGGCCAGTGTTTTCATTCTCTGGATTTAAATCCATTAAGTGAGAACCAGCAGTCGGTAAGATTAATTTAGAAGGATGAGACACAATGAATGTTTCACATGGACATTTGTGAGCTTTTATTTTTCCAGTGTTGGGCTAGAAGAGCCAACCAAGCCAAAAGGACTCAAAATAATTAAAAAGATGCATTTATTGATATCAGTTGATATTTTGCAGTATGGCGTGATGCCTAAATTTGCTAGTAGCACTTAAGATGATACATTTTAGCATTAGTGTTAGATTTTTTAGTTCAATTTAGAAAAAAAAATAGGATAAGATTTGTAACAACAATGAGTTTTACATAGTAATTAACTCAAATGATATATAGGGAATTTGAATAATTAATCAAGAATTTGATTAATATATATCTCAGATGACAGTTACATTTAATTTTATTGATTATGAAAAATAGCTCAATTGCCAATACCAATACTAATCACAGGGCACTGTAATTTACTCATTAATATGTCAATATTACATTCTTCATATCAATTATTGTGATATCTCTTACTATAAATTACTGCAGATCAAACCGTGGTATGTCCTGCACACCACTGTAGACTTATCAATTTTCAATAAAGTTATCACGCCTTATAATTCAAGGAAAAGTATTCTCTGGCCATGAAAATATTATCCTATCCTTATGATAAATTTAGTTTCTAAATTTAGAGCTTGTAGCTAAAGATCAGACACATCTCAGTGACTCGTAATGTGAGTGGGGTGGAGTCCAAAGCCAATCATTTTATATATGAGTTTTTAATAATTCAACTAGTAATACATCAAACTACAAATCACACAGAGTAAATATGCGTACGAAAATACAGACAATAAACATTTACAAGACAACGGAATCCAAATAAAAGAGAGAGAGAGAGAGAGAGCGAGAGAGAGAGAAGTGTAGAAAGCGAGAGAGATCACAGAATGAGCTCAGGTATGAAAATCAGTCAGTAAACCTTAGTGGAACCAACAACGAATCAAATAATAGCAACACTTTAAAGCAGCATTTAAATCTCCATAGAAAACGATACTTGCATGGCCCAGTGGGTGAGCGTGGTACCGGCGACGCACGTGTGATGTCACGTGGTCCTTTGAAAACTGCGCGCGTGGGCCGGAGGCCGTGTGACGCGCGCGCAAGCTGCGCTGGATCTTGGCGTGAGCGTGGAGTCACGTGTTCCTTTGTTGCAAAGAGGTGTTCGTTCATCTTCGCGCGGTATTTGAAAGGTTCAACAAACAATGTTCCAGAATTCGTCTTCATTGTGTGGAGAGGCGAATAGTTTAATAAACTTAGTAAAGAAAAGAAAAGAAAACGAACGAAACGAAAGCTTCCAAAGGAGCCATTAAAATGGCTTTTTCTCTCAGCCCCTGTGCTGAGGGGGTTCGCGCTATGAGCGCGGCCTACGGCCGCGCGGAAGCAACGTTGGAGAGCAGCGTGTCCGAGAACGGAGAAGAGAAAGAAGCAAAAAGAGCAAGAAGAGAAGGTGGACCTTGTTTGGTCAATTCTTATAGCTTGAAATAGTTCACGCCCATTTTCGAGGGAGCATCCAATGAATGTCCGCGATCTGAAGCGGAGGGAAAGTTCCTTTGTCTCGGTTGAGACAACCCCCTGATGATTTAGGGCCTGTCCGATTTCATCAGGAATATTAAAACAAGTTCATTATTCCAGATTAAATACATTTTTCATTACTTTGCTCTAGATAAATGGGTCTGTCAAAGCATGACGATTAGAACAAGACTAGACATAATATATATATGACCAAAGATCTAATTTTTAGATCGAATTACACATTTAAAGATTTGTTTAACACATGATAACACTGCAGATGTTGGGAAACATCTAAATGTACCAAAAGGGAATACGTAATACATTTATAAAACATGAAAACAGAAAGTTAATGAATACATTCCATAGAATGCATTGTTCAAAAGAAGCCAGTGACTTGGCTTCTCTCCTGTCCTGTGTGGTCGTAAACTTTACGACCTGCAAAAGTGGGGGTTGCAGAAGCATGGCTCTCTTTGAGGAAGTTAAAGTGAGGAAAGACATTTCCTAAAGTATAAGCTTGCAACTTATACTCTTCACATAACAAGGATTAACCATTTTATGCAATCCATAAACATAATTAAAATACATATTAATAATAAAATGAAAGTAAGGAACTTATACGAAAAGTTCCTTTGTCTCCAGTGTTGGAAGAATTTGGGTTGGGGGTTTTCGTTTCTTCTTTGAAGCTCGCATGGGCATCGTAAATAGTTTAAGTCCAGCCAGGCTGGCATTTAGTACCAACAGTCTGAATTTATAAAACAGAATTTAACCCATGAATCGCTGACCTGCATATCTGTTACATCTCCCCCTTTACGTCAGATGAAGTCCCTGTGTGGACATCATCGGACGGCAATCATCCCGGATGGGCAGATGACAGGTGAATCGTGATGGTCATGCAGCAGGTGGGTCATGATGACAGGTGGTTCCTGAAGCTGAGGATTCAGCTTGGTGAGGTTCGGTATTGTCTTTGACTTTGCGTCCCTTTTCCGGGGATTCCATCGGAGACCTCCAGCCACAGTTGTCGTGAGTTTGGCTGTAGAGGTTTGCATCTCGTTGAGTATCCTGTATAGGATGAAGGTCACGCCAAGAGTCAGGGCGGGACCAATGACGGTGGAGATGCACCGTGCAGTGTCGGCAGCAGTCCAGGCTAGGACCGCAGATGACTGGTTCAGAATGGGCTGTCGAGACAGTGCTTGGAGGGCTGTATCGACAGGAGTAATGTCAATGTGTTGGGTGGTACCTTTCAGTACTTGGTCCAGCAGGTTGGCACGGGTGGCGGTGTCATGCTGGTCGTAGGTCAGCATAGCTGAGCGCACAGGAGTGTTGACGAGCCATCTGTTACCCACAATCTCTGCTTGCGTTTCTGTGACTTGTGTACGAGGCTTGGCTTCGGCAGGGCAGCGCGTATCGCTGACCCAGGGTTGCAGCTCGCAGATTCCTTCAGAGTTGTGTCTGAGGAAGGGTTTGCTAAGGCAGAGATAATGAATGTCTTTGGTTAAAGTACACATGTGCATGTTTGGGGCCAGGTACAGCTGTGTGTTGCTGTCGTGGTAGGCCACCACATTTGGAATGTGTGTTTTGGTGTGGGTGTTGCTCTTCCACATCCTGACACTGACAATGTCTTTAGGTCTGTAGACTTGGTTTGACTCACTGATGAGTTGGTTCAGGAGCACGTTCACTTCTCTCTGTTTGGGGTTTGCGTGCCGTAGGAAGGCGCTATCCAGAGAGTTGGCCAGGTGCATTCGTAGCAGGTCAGCTGGCATGGTGATGGTGTAAGACAGCACAGTTAACACAAGGCTTAAGGGTATCATGTATGGTGGGGTTTTACTCGTGGTTAGGCTGTCTTTGGAGGAGCTAACCTCCCACAGCATGTCTGTTGTTACCGCTGTAGGCAGCTGAGTCTGGGTAAAGTTCTTCTGGAAGACAGTAAACAGTGGTTTCAAGGAGTTTACAATCTGGTTCGCTGCATTGACACTGGACATAACAATGTTAAACATTCTGGCGGCAGCAGCAGCGGCTCTAAGCAAAGCTCCCGGGCACTGTTTGGAGCGGTGGTGGTGTCCACCTAACTCCATTTGTGTAACCGTCACTTTCTCATGTTGGCTGAACAGGTGTTTGACATTGGCCTCAGTGTGAGTGAGGGAGTCCTCTCTCCATCGGAACCTTGTACAGCTGTATTCGGTTACAGTGCTGGGGTAGTGTGTCCTGTCATCGGTAGTCAGGAGTCTCAGCGGTTTTCTCGGTGGCAGCTGTCCTCTCTTTGGCTGACAGCACGGCACGGCAAACCACAGCAGCATCCTGGTACAGATAATAGGGAGAGAGAGAGAGAAAGGGGAGAAAGAAACAAACAAGGCCTGTCTTTGGTTGGACAGGACAGTCTCTTTGCTTCGTGGGCGGCGACTGGGTTTAGCTCGCCCTCGCCCATGTTTTGCCACATCTTGCTGCTGGCATGACGCTTGCCTCAGTGTTGTGTCAGTGGCTCTGGTGCTGCGTGGTGCAGCACATGCTGCGTCATGGAAATATATTGGCAGTATCCCCCTTTTGCTCCGTGGCATTACACGCCCTGGCATTGTGATGTCAGACGGTGCACAACCCACAATATTGTTCTGTGCACGCAGCATGGTTTGTGTATCATGCAGTGGTCTGGGGCTTTGGTTGTCAGTGACTGTAGACTGGTTGCCAGGGTGGATGGAGGGGTCTGAGAGGTGGTAAAACAAAGTCATTATCAAGGTTTCAGAAGCCCGCATGTCCGCTATGTTGGTCTGTGTAGACAACGGAGCCTGCGTAAGCGATTCTGAGGTAGGCAGTTTAGCTAGTAAAGTTCTTGTGCTGTGTGTAATCACTTCAACCTTGAATGTGGGTGGGTGGGTTGGGAGTGACCACAGAATGTTGTTTAGTGTGCCAGTTTTGGCAAGGGTGTCAGTGTGATCCTTAAAGTCCTCGTCTAGACTTGGTAACTTTGAGTGTCCTTTTTCCTTCTTCCAGTACACGATCACATTGTGTGTTTTTGTGATGTTATCACATTGCTGGAACAGGTGTTGGTGTTTGACATGCTTGTTTGCAAGTGTGAGTCCGAGTTCCACACATTAAGGTGAGGATTGGAAGAAACCCAGCGTGTGGTGTAAGGTTTGACCACCTTGCAGGTTGAGCCGAACAGCGACCCCTTTGGTGTAAGCTGGTACCACCGTACCCTGTTTGTTGACCAAGGTACAGAGGCTTGAACTTGGGCCTGTTGTTAGGGCGTTGTACTCATGGCTGGCTGCTGGGGTTCCCGTGACCTCTGCGACCTGACAGTCTGGCTCTAGCAACCTGTGTGGCTGGAGAGAAAGAGGTTCTCGCACTTGAGCAAAGTCTTTTAGCTGCTTGAAGTTCAGAAAAGGGTCAAAGTGTTCTAGCAGGTCTTTGTCGATGAGCAATGTATGAGTGTTCATTGGTGGGACATACATGGGATGTATTAGACTCATCGGAACGAATGTCAGGTGAATGGAAACAACCTGTTCAAACTGGATGTCATCCTGTCTGTACACCTGTACATTCAGTTCATAAGTTTGAGGTGTAAGAGTTCGATCTTGTCTCTTAGCTTCAAATTGGAGTCTTTTGAAAAGGTAAGATGAGATCCCCGTCAGGTTTAATCCTGTGTCGATCAGGTCTTCCCTGTTGACTCCTTTTTGACCCACCCCCTTTTTGACAGGGCTGCCCAGGAATGTTGGCATTAGGGCAGGTGGGACGATCGGTGGGTGATGAGGACCGGTCTTGTGTAGCTCGCTGCGAAGGCAGGTAGTCAAAACAGCATTTTCTGGTACCTTGTGTTTGTGGTACCTGGTGTGAGGACCTGTGCTGTCTCGTTCAGTTAGCTGTAGCTGTTGACTGTGGAGCTCGGGCAGTGTTCTGGGTGCTTGGCTCATCTTCCTTGCGAGTATTCATGTGAAGAAGATCTTTCAGCACCCTCAGGATCTCTGCTGTCTCAGACGTGGCTGCACTGTGTTGCCCTCTGCTGGCTTGGAATGGTATTGACTCTCTGTAAAGATGTCTGTGACTGTGGTGTTGTAGAGCGCCATCTAGGGTTAACTCCAAGCAGTGCTCAGAGACAGAGACGTTGGGGTTTTTCACAGTCTTTTCACAAATAGTCTTTTGCTTGGTGCAAGCTTTGTGGGCTAAGTTCCGTAACTCTTGTGTAGTTCTGTTACGGGGACACGCTGGGACTCTGAGATGAAAACTCCAACTGGCATGTAGGTTTGGGAGGAACAGAGTTTTTAAGTTGAAATCCTGTTCCATACCTGGTTCGTTGCATGCTCCGAAGTAGGTGTTTCGTAGCTGACTACAGAAAGTCTGTGGGTTTTCAAATCGGCCCTGTTTGAGGTCCATAGCAATAAGGAGCCCATGATCTGAGTTTGGATCAGAGAATTCAAGAATCAAAGTCTGTAGCAGTTGCTGGTAGTACGCTTTGACAGTCTCTGGTTGACGATCCAGAAAGCAATGCACATCACGGCTGGCCGTGATTTTTAACAGGTACAATGTGTTCACATCTGTCACGTTGGCGACAGTTTGCAAATGAAAGTCAATGGCTTGTAAAGAAGCATGAACATCATGTCCTCCTGCAGGATCTGGAATGAATGTAGAGATGCTTCTGGCTAGCTTGTGAAGTTCTCTGTGAGCAGTGCAGGGTTTGGTGACATGCGTTCTCTGGAAGGGTTCTCTTCCCTCCGTTATTGACAGATGTTCTTGTAAGCTGGCTGGTGATTTCCTTAGAAGGGAGATTACACCCCCTTTTCCAGCTCTGGGTTCTTGGCTGAAAGGGTTGGAGTGGCGGCCCGGGAGAAATTTTGTGGTGTGCGTTTCTCCGATCCAGCCACTCTGTAATCTGTGAGATTGTCTCAGTTCGGTGTGAACAGTGTCAAGTTCATTTTGGAGCTCATCTCTCTGCAGAGTAAGCTTGTTGAATTTAGCTCGGGCCGCTTGCAAGTGTGTTTTGCAGGCCCAGGTTTTATAGTCTCTTTCTTTCAATTCAGTCTCTGCTCTTTTTAGGAGAGCGTCACCTTGCTGGAGTTTCTTGGTGAGGTCTTTTCTGGCTTCTCTCTCCAGCTGTTCTCTTTGATCCGTGTCGAGGCGAAGATCTTGCAGGGCATTGTGAAGTCTTTCAACTCCTGTCTGTAGCTCTGGATCTGTGTCGTCCTCTTTCTCGCGCTGGTTCTGGGTCTCGAGGAGGAGCTGATCACGATGACTCTGGGTTGGGGCCTGGTCCTTCCAGGCCTCCTCCGCGATGTTGCTCCGTTCACTGAGCGGTGCCTGGGCGACGAGAATGGGAACTAGGCTTCCGAAGATCCTGGCGAGTTCTCTGTAGTAGTCGCTTTGGTTTGGATCGCGTGCCATCAGTTCATCTAGCTCGGTGTCTAGTTGCTCTGGGTGCTGCAGGTTAATGGCATCCTTGGGCAGGAAGGGGGTCGTCACTGCTTTCAACCATGTCGAGAGGTGGCCCCCGTGGACTGCTGGACTGGATGCCTGGAACATCCTGATTCTCTGTCGGTGAGAGAAGCACAGCACACACACACAAAAAGACCAATGCAAGTTCGTTCTACGTTTAACGAGCTATATTCATACGGGCTGTGCCGTTTATGAGAATTTTGGGGCTGACCGATGCAAACAGTCAGACAGTTAAGTAGCCAATTAACTTGGGTCAACGAAGGACCTGAAATGGAGATTTGACAGGCAGTAGCCTAGCGGGTCGTGTGATGACACCGGCTGCTGGTGGTCGCTCTACTATTTAACTTCGTTGGTGGCTCCCAGGTTACTGTCTCTATGTGAAATGAAAGAAACAAATCACAACAGAACAGAGGGTAGAAAAAGATCAAAGTGAAACAACACTTGAAATGAGATGAAAACAATAGAAACACAATGTGTTAGTGAGGATAAGGAGGCCTAAGCCTACTGCTAGGTTTTTAAGATAGGGCCAACAGGTGAGTTGGGTAGGAAACCTAGAAATATGGTGTGGCTTAAAGAAGCAAAAGGGTTAAACACTTAAAATATATCTGGGGGAATATCTAATATTCTGTGGTTTATAATAAGTGGATAGGTTTTATCACTTTTGGTTCACCTGGTTGAATTGAAGTCATTCAGGTGGGAACCAGTGGCTTGGTCAACCTCCCCGGTGCTCCCCAAAAACTGAACCGCAGTGTCCCCGGTCCTCCGTTACTCTGGCGTGTCGCAGGACAGCACGGCTTGTGACTTTTAGCACAACCTTTGGAGTGCCAAAATTGCTGATGTCTCTTGAGACAAGAGGGACCGAGTTTCACTCGCAGCCAGTATCGGTAACACCGATCGGGCAGCCTTGCTCACTGGAAACCTGAGATGACTGTCCAATCACCAAGGGAGTTCTACAATCAAATACACAAAGGATGAACAAAGGAAACTTAAAGTTAATTAAGGTTTGGTTTGTTTAACATCAATTGAGTAACTATATGTAGAGAGGAAAGGTAACAGCTTTACCTAATCATGATAAAACAAAACAAAGGAATTTATGATAATAATGGTAATTATCAAAATAACCTAAGTCAAAAGAGAGAAGCAAAATAATAAACATCAAATTAAAAGACAGTAATGAAACAAGGGAGAAGGAGTAGCTGGTTTTCACCACAAGGGGGGGAAAGTACTGCTTCTCTGTCTTTAACCTGCTGAGCAGAAAACTTAATTCAAATTAAAAATTCAAAACTGGTTTAAATCAAAATTTAAAATAAGCATGTATGAATTGAAAAGGAAAATCTGAATAATATCCTATAATAACCATTGATAGCTTGTAAGTTATCATTAATAATTATGAAATTAATCAAACAGGGTGAGATTAATTAAAAAGGGTAGAAGTGGGCATGCACTTCAAAACAGAATGGAAAAGACAGAGGTCTGTTAGTCGATTTAACAGGAGACTGCCACTAGATGGCTTACCTTCTAAGTGGGTCAATCAGTGGTTGACCTGAAACATCTAGATTTCCACTATTAACAATTACATTTTAATTCAAATCATGTTTGAACCAAACTCAAAGTAAATGTAAACAGTCAAAGGCAGGGAACATTCTTTTGTTTCCCTGTAATAATATTCGCACGAGCAAAGCTGTAAATGCAAATAATTATCGAGAATTTAGACATCCAATTCAAATATACATCACAGGGGATTATAAATTAGCAATCAGAGCGCATTATCTGAAATGGCCACAGGATGGCAGCTTTGCACTCATGTAAGCTGGAATCAGAAAGCAGGGTGTACCCTGAAATTTCTAACCCACACGTTCCCTCTAGTGTTTAGATAGAGGAATTACAATTTCAATAGGACTTAGAATTTATCTGATCATTTGTCAGGCTGATTTTCTGCATCAAAAATCACAAGTAACAAACAGAAAGTTTTAATTTCTGAGGTGCTATATATTCACATAGGTTGAAGAAGGATCCGTTCACTTCCAAAACACAAATGTAACAAAAAACAGGAATTTTCCAACTGTTGACTCCAATAGACATTTATCAAAATAGCACTTATGATTTAAATGTTTTAGGTTTAAAATCGGGTAGCTAAGCCAATTCTAGACCAGGAGTTTTTATCGTTTATTTTTTTTTTTAATATCATGTGGTTTACCATGAATTCAATAACGATATTTAATAACAAGGCCTTTTTACTGAATCAGAGGAACATCGCTCATGTTCAGATTTACATGTTGCAACTGATAAAAGATTTCTTCATCTTTTAATTATTCATATTAAAATGTTCTCACTGTAAAAAGATTTTGGTCTTTCTTAACAGGATACTTTTAACATTATACTGCAGATTACTTTCATTAAAATTAACAGTGACTATACTGTTAAGTTTCTATAAATACCTAGGTGCTTACTGACCAGCTTTTTGCCTCAGTCAGTTGAGTGAGTTCGCGTCTTGCGACTTATCTCACCAGTAACGTTACATAATTTCATAGCGCACGTGCAGAAATTATTAAAAACCATATACACAGATTGATTGCTCACAAAACGAAGTTTGAAATAGCCGCGTTCCTCCACCAAAATGTAACAACAATGAGTTTTACATAGTAATTAACTCAAATGATATATAGGGAATTTGAATAATTAATCAAGAATTTGATTAATATATATCTCAGATGACAGTTACATTTAATTTTATTGATTATGAAAAATAGCTCAATTGCCAATACCAATACTAATCACAGGGCACTGTAATTTACTCATTAATATGTCAATATTACATTCTTCATATCAATTATTGTGATATCTCTTACTATAAATTACTGCAGATCAAACCGTGGTATGTCCTGCACACCACTGTAGACTTATCAATTTTCAATAAAGTTATCACGCCTTATAATTCAAGGAAAAGTATTCTCTGGCCATGAAAATATTATCCTATCCTTATGATAAATTTAGTTTCTAAATTTAGAGCTTGTAGCTAAAGATCAGACACATCTCAGTGACTCGTAATGTGAGTGGGGTGGAGTCCAAAGCCAATCATTTTATATATGAGTTTTTAATAATTCAACTAGTAATACATCAAACTACAAATCACACAGAGTAAATATGCGTACGAAAATACAGACAATAAACATTTACAAGACAACGGAATCCAAATAAAAGAGAGAGAGAGAGAGAGAGCGAGAGAGAGAGAAGTGTAGAAAGCGAGAGAGATCACAGAATGAGCTCAGGTATGAAAATCAGTCAGTAAACCTTAGTGGAACCAACAACGAATCAAATAATAGCAACACTTTAAAGCAGCATTTAAATCTCCATAGAAAACGATACTTGCATGGCCCAGTGGGTGAGCGTGGTACCGGCGACGCACGTGTGATGTCACGTGGTCCTTTGAAAACTGCGCGCGTGGGCCGGAGGCCGTGTGACGCGCGCGCAAGCTGCGCTGGATCTTGGCGTGAGCGTGGAGTCACGTGTTCCTTTGTTGCAAAGAGGTGTTCGTTCATCTTCGCGCGGTATTTGAAAGGTTCAACAAACAATGTTCCAGAATTCGTCTTCATTGTGTGGAGAGGCGAATAGTTTAATAAACTTAGTAAAGAAAAGAAAAGAAAACGAACGAAACGAAAGCTTCCAAAGGAGCCATTAAAATGGCTTTTTCTCTCAGCCCCTGTGCTGAGGGGGTTCGCGCTATGAGCGCGGCCTACGGCCGCGCGGAAGCAACGTTGGAGAGCAGCGTGTCCGAGAACGGAGAAGAGAAAGAAGCAAAAAGAGCAAGAAGAGAAGGTGGACCTTGTTTGGTCAATTCTTATAGCTTGAAATAGTTCACGCCCATTTTCGAGGGAGCATCCAATGAATGTCCGCGATCTGAAGCGGAGGGAAAGTTCCTTTGTCTCGGTTGAGACAACCCCCTGATGATTTAGGGCCTGTCCGATTTCATCAGGAATATTAAAACAAGTTCATTATTCCAGATTAAATACATTTTTCATTACTTTGCTCTAGATAAATGGGTCTGTCAAAGCATGACGATTAGAACAAGACTAGACATAATATATATATGACCAAAGATCTAATTTTTAGATCGAATTACACATTTAAAGATTTGTTTAACACATGATAACACTGCAGATGTTGGGAAACATCTAAATGTACCAAAAGGGAATACGTAATACATTTATAAAACATGAAAACAGAAAGTTAATGAATACATTCCATAGAATGCATTGTTCAAAAGAAGCCAGTGACTTGGCTTCTCTCCTGTCCTGTGTGGTCGTAAACTTTACGACCTGCAAAAGTGGGGGTTGCAGAAGCATGGCTCTCTTTGAGGAAGTTAAAGTGAGGAAAGACATTTCCTAAAGTATAAGCTTGCAACTTATACTCTTCACATAACAAGGATTAACCATTTTATGCAATCCATAAACATAATTAAAATACATATTAATAATAAAATGAAAGTAAGGAACTTATACGAAAAGTTCCTTTGTCTCCAGTGTTGGAAGAATTTGGGTTGGGGGTTTTCGTTTCTTCTTTGAAGCTCGCATGGGCATCGTAAATAGTTTAAGTCCAGCCAGGCTGGCATTTAGTACCAACAGTCTGAATTTATAAAACAGAATTTAACCCATGAATCGCTGACCTGCATATCTGTTACAGATTGTATGAAATAAAATTATGTGAATATAATCAATGCATGAAGAATATAATAAAGATTTGATGCTAGCTTCATTTTAAATCTAACAATCACCTTGACAGGACAAATTTGTTTGACAGAAAAATTATAATTTGATGATAGTATAATATAAATGTTAAGTTAAGAAATGAAATGTCCATTGACAAATTACCCTAAAATGTAATTTCTTTGAATCTTTTAAACTGTAATTCTTGTTATGTGCACTTCACTTATTTGCTAGGCCTCCAAAAGACCAGCCATGAGTGCAGATATTATTGTTAGAGGATCCTAAGTAGAGTTCTGCCTGTACTTTCTTGACAAAAATATGAACCACAGCACCCAAAGCCCCATTTTCCACACTTGGTCTACCTACCCATCATGAAATGGTATATTACACTCTATAATGTCATCCCTGCTCAGCCTCCATCAAAATGGAAATGACACAGACAGACAGCCAATCTATATGGTAATAATACAAAAGTTTACCCCTGTACAATACAGGGGTGAACAGGGGAGCTGATATCACTACCCCCTATGATTTTATAAACTAGACTCTGCCCACTGCTGATACATCCTCATAAGACAAGCTGGAAGCATCCCTGGTTGTTTCTGTTCTCATTTCTCTGTATGATTTTTCTCGAGGTCTACATTTAGACAAAATGTTTTCAATGTAGCGAAACCCTATTTACATTTGAGCCTGAGAACATTTCGCAAATCATAAGCTCCCAAATTACACAGAGATGTTATATTTTAATGGAGTATTGATTCATCACATGCAGGGCATTGGTTATGGTTAGATACCACAGTTGTTTTGCCGCAGGAGGCCCGGGTCGAATGACCCAGCTGTGATAGTCAAGGAAGATAATTGTGATTCTATTTGTTTGTTGTTGTTGTATTTTTCTGCGATAAATGCCCTGATATTATGTTGCCCATTTCATCTTCAGTATTTCAATGAAATATATCGCTGTGCAGTGCAGCTTCCTGTAATATCAAGCAAGAAACCAAGGGAACACGTCATTCTGTTCCAATATAAGGCTCAGTTGTTTTTCAGAGACTCGTTTGGCTGTGACTCAGACTGCATCCTTAATAGAATATAGTGCTATGAAAGGTCAGAGAACCATTCCCTTTCCCCCTGCTGTCTGCAGGATGATGGAAGACCTGTATGGAAGGTCTTGTTATACCTTGGGATCTTCTAAATAGTGAGCTCCATCTGGAGTTGCTGGTTGCCGTGTGTGAAAGGGAGCCAGCTGGAGATTACTAAAGTGAGACATGATGCTTTTTGAAGGTTTGAATCAAGTTCTGTGACTCTTCAAATATATTATTTTTGAAGGTAGTATTCTGCGATTCTTTTTCTAAATGATCAGATAAAATAGTGTCTTATACATTAAAATATTAGATAGAAAGATAAAACACATTCCTGTAAATATTCAGTCGCATTAATTTTTGATCAGTGCTTTTCTACACAGCAAAATTTTACTTGCACATTGTATATTCACACATTTAATGACTCGCATAAAGACGATTCTCTTCTGATCCATCAATCAATATTGCTTGAACCTAATTCCCACATTACAGTGACGTAAACTGCTGCGTTCAGTCTCAAAATGCATTTATGCTTCAGTTTAATATATACAATATGAGTGAGTTTTGAGCAAAAATATTGTATTAATCTCATTCTGTCACTCTGTAATAGACTAATGACACTTTCCCTGCATATATTAACACAGAAACTCTGTATAAAGAGGAAGTGCTGACAGTGAAATTCCATTTCTGATTGGGGATAAAAAAAATAATACAGCAGAGGCAGGGATACATAGACCACAAGAAAAGGGGGACCCCCCCGCCCCATCCCATCCCAAATAGCACCCTGTATAGATAGATAGATAGATAGATAGATAGATAGATAGATAGATAGATAGATAGATAGATAGATAGATAGATAGATAGATAGATAGATAGATAGATAGAACAGAGTTCCAAATGTAAGATTTCATTTCAGCTCCTTTGAAATTAGCCAGAAAAGGCTATAAAAAAATAAAAATAAAAAACCTTGAATATATATGTGCTGAGGCAACTCATTAAAGCTGACACAATACAGCTGGTGTCTTTAGAAATGCCAACGTACCATTTAACTACCTGCTGGTTGACAAGGCCATGTCCAAACTGTCCGTTCAAAGGGAGATGCAAAAAATAATAATAAAACCTTCTAAAGAAAACTTTTACATGAGGGGGTATATATATATATATATATATATATATATTCTACAATTTTCATAGTCATGAAAATAAATAAAATTCTTTGAATGAGAAGGTGTGTCCAAACTTTTGGTCTGTACTGTATATACACACAATAGTAAGCTCTGTTCCTCCAGTTTAATTGGCATTCCAAGAGTGCATTTTATTGTCTTTATCATTCCACGTGTCCTTGTCTGTGCATTCCAGACAGACTGTCAGTCTGACCGTACATCAGAGGTGGGGATCATTCAGTATAACTCTTTCTGAAGGTTACATCTATGCACCGGTGGGTGGCGACAGTAGTAACGTAATCTTAAAGGGGGGGTGAAATGCTATTTCATGCATACTGAGTTTTTTACACTGTTAAAGAGTTGGATTCCCATGCTAAACATGGACAAAGTTTAAAAAATTAAGTTGTACGTTTGAAAGAGTATTTTTGTTCCCAAAATACTCCTTCCGGTTTGTCACAAGTTTCGGAAAGTTTTTTTCGAGTATGGCTCTGTGTGACGTTAGA
The DNA here is from genome assembly GCF_023724105.1 of Carassius gibelio. NCBI lineage: Eukaryota > Metazoa > Chordata > Actinopteri > Cypriniformes > Cyprinidae > Carassius > Carassius gibelio. The sequence goes on along the minus strand of NC_068390.1, from coordinate 16,482,101 downwards.
TGGAGTGGAATTTCCTTATATGGGTCCTAAGGGCACGTCTGCTGGAAGAGCGCGCGCTCCCGTATAGCGAATCTGAGCACAGACATTTCACTGACCAGAGCGATTCACTGATCAGATTGAGAGCGTCGCGAAAAGTCACAAAATAAGTGTGTTTTTGGTTGCCAGGGCAAGACAACCCTGCACAGATTACCAAAAAAAACAGCATGAAGGGACCAGTGGATGGAGTTTATTTTTACAGAGCATCAACGGAGTTGTGCAAGTGTTTTTGTTTGTTCCCTGCATTTCGAAGATGCTTGTTTAACAAACAAGGCCCAGTTTGACGCCGGATTTGCACATCGTTTATTTCTTAAGGATAATGCAGTCCCAACGAAAAAGGGTCACGATCGTGTGTTGGAACTGCAGGCGGTGAGTAAAACTGCTTCAAATATCTCTGCCTCCTTGTTAGTGCGTCCGCCTCCCATCGGAGACTCGGGTTCGAGCCCCGCTCGGAGCGAGTCGTTGCTGCTGCTGCTCTCGTTCAGTTTCAGCCTCTGGATCTGATTCTGGATCATAAATAAACGGCTGAATCTGACTGTAAGCCATGGTTTGTTTTGGATGATGGTTTTTTTCCCTCACGGTAATGTCACAACTTCCACATGCTCTCAACGCAAAAGCCTACTCGCGCTCGTGATTCTTTAGCTCCGCCCACACGTCACGCCTCCAGCCGGTCGTGTTTTTCCAGGAAAAATCGGTACAGACTATCTTTCTCTTATGAATATAATAAAACTAAAGACTTTTTGGAGTTATGAAGGATGCAGTACTACTCTATAGGTACTGAGTGAAAACGAGCATTTCACCCCCCCTTTAATCAAATGAGTTTTTGAAGCAATGTGTTCATTAACACAGATTCATTAAGAAGCAAAACAAGTCTTTATGAGTGAGTCAATGAATCAATAATTCAGCCACTTTATTCACAAAGCACCATTCTGAAAATAAAATTTTAAATGATTTGCTGGATCTGGAATAGCATTTAGTAATAGTAAGAGTAGTGCACCAGTATGCAATTCTGAGTTCAGTATTTATGAACAAGTCATGGAATTATTCATCTGTTTGATTCATTCAGAAACAATAATTAATTCAGGAAATAAACACCAATGTGTTTACACAGCTTATTCTGCTGTAGCTTTGATTAGAAAATATATATATATATATATATATATATATATATATATATATATATATATATATATATATATATATATATATATATATATACTGTATATATATATATATATATATATATATATATATATATATATATATATATATATATATATATATATATATATATATATATATATATTATTGATGAAATTGATTGAAAAGTTTGAGTGTCTTATGTCTTGTTATATTACTTGTTATTGTTATTGTTACATTCTTTTTCATTAAATTTGTTTTATTGATGAAATCGATTGAAATTGATGATTTAATGTCATTCTAATGAATTTCTAATGTAATTTAAATACAATGTTACACTGTTACATTGTAAATTAAATAGAATTAAATGTGTTTTATCAGAAATGTTTCTATTTCCCTGGTTTAACTGGTTCATTTTACCTGAACTCTGCCATCTCAAAAGATTTGGGGCAGCTATAAAGTTTTAAAACCTGTAGGGCCTTAACATGTATATTTTATTACATCAGTTCAACACACAAATTATTTAGTGTCCCAAGAAATTAAGCAAAAAGTGGCCCAATTTACCTGATATCACCTTATATTATACAACCCCAAAAATATTTTTATTAAATATTTAATTTAATTTGATTTAATATTTACTTTAAACAAAAAATATATTGAAATAGTAAATTTAAAAGTAAATTGTGAATATCAGACCAAGCAACTTATTTTTCAAATTTCAGTTCCCCAGGCCATAACAAATGCAGCCCTTTCCACCCCCAGAAATTACAGTAAAACAATTCGTTGATGACCTCACGGACTTTGAATACTAGACTATAGGAAACGTTTTAATTGTTAATGATCAGTGCTGATGCTTTGTGTCCATCAGTTGTGTGGTGATTTCAGTCCTTCCACGTATCTTGAATACACTTATCTTGGGTTTTCAAATCTACTATTATCCATTCTGAGATTATGTTCATTTGAACATTGCCACCAAGTCTGAATGAAATATTTTCTGTTTGAGAAATTGTACTTTTTGACATTTTTGATGTAAAGACCAATGTCCAATATATTTCATACATAAATTGTGAAATACTAAAATGCATAGCTGTCATATTTTTATTTAAAGCCTAGGTTGATTTTTGGTTTGTGTAACTCTTGGTGGAAAGTATTGTAAACTACTGTATATATATAAAGTTCTGGTCTGGTTTCACAGTAAAGAATAAGTACTTTTGAAACACCTTTTATTTTTAGATTTCACATTTATCATCCAAAGTTAGTGATACAAAAATTCATGATTGCAGTGTTTACTATTTATTGTATAATATCTTTTGAAACCTGTAACAGTTCTTTAAGCCCATATTATCACAACATTGTTTATTAGTCGCTTTCCTTTTTCAAAAGAAACATGCTTAAGAATAAACTTAACAGAACCCACATTTCACACATAATTTGAGTCTATCGGTGGAAAAGTATGGATTGAGGACAGTGACCCAAAGCACAAGAGTAAATCAACAACAGAATGACTTGTGCGGTGGTCCAGTTAGAGTCCTAACCTCAGCTTTGACACGGCAGCAGATATCCCAGAATGCTTGAGGCTGAACTCCACTTGAAGTTTTATAAAACTCCTTCAAGCTCTTGGGCAGGTACAATCCACAATTGCAGGAAAGGTTTGGTAAATGTTACTACTGGAGATGGATTGATGGAGGTTTATACCTTGTGTGCAGTAAAGATTTGCTAACTCTATATTTAAAAAATGAATATTCACGTTAGTGTGTGGCATTTGTTAGTGTACTTTTTGAAGACATAATGTGCAGAAAATGATACTTAGAGCCTAAAAACATTGACTCAAGGTCTCAGATGGGATATTATCCTTGATTTCACTCTGATTCTATATTTTAGGATAACACATTCTTTATTTTATGAGTTGTCCTTGAAAATAATGTGTTATTTGTTGCTTACTCCAATAGTTACGCATTCAAAAGAGGATGTGTTAAGAGTCTTACAAATATGCAGTGGCTTCATTAAAATCAAACAAGTATAAGGGCTCAACTTAAGCTTTTTAAATAAATGTAGCCTTGCAGAAGATTTCTCAGAAATGTTCTTTCTTGACTTTAATTACCTGGTTTCCTTGCCTGATCTCCCTCCCTCTCTCTCTCTCTCTCCCTCTCCCTCTCAATTCATTTAAATTCAATATGTGCTTTATTGGGATGGCAATTGTTACAAATGATTGCCAAAGCATAATGTTTACACTGAATCTAAAACAGATATATATATATATATATATATCTTTATCTGTGTGTGTGTGTGTGTGTGTGTGCATGTAATTAAAATAGAACACATGAACATTTATTATTCTATGAACAATTTAAAATTCAGTGGTGTGTGTGAGTGTAGGCGCATCACTTTTTTTTGTTTCTTTTGTTTGACTTTTTGACTCCTCCCTCTTTTTCGATGTATCGTGCCTCTCTCTCCCACTCTCTCTCTCTCTCTCTCTCTCTCTCTCTCATTCTCTCTGTCTATCACTTTACTCTCACTTTCTCCCTATACTGTATACTTGGCACATATGTATACTTATTTAAATAAATACAGTAAAAAATTTGAAAATTTTGTGTGTGTGTGCATTTGTCAAAGCACATATGCTCAGAACCACTACGCATAAAGCTAATTAGCCAAATGAGTTTTCCTCCAACCCACTCAGAGCCTACATGTTGCTTAAAATACAAAAACGACTTTTCTAAAATCCTGATATTTTGTCCTACATCTCTTTTAACTTTTAATGTTCTTATAACTCTTAATAATTTTTTTATGAACTTTTGAACTTTTTTTGTTTTCATCATGCCAATTTGCATTTGTATATAATTTGATAATTATTTTTTAAAGATTGTTATTAAGTTAAATAAAAAACACATAGTGTTTACTGACAATCAGTTAATTTCATAATTGTTGTTCAGAAAGCTTTTCTCAAGGTGCCTCATTAAAATTGTAATTGGTTTTCATAAGAAAAAAAATATCAAAGGATATAATACACGGAAAGTACATTTATCAGCAGACTCCGGGAACAGTTTCCACATGATAATTTAAGACTGATTGGTCCAAGTAACCCTGCAGTATTTTGGAATCAACTCCTCGTCCTCGCCCTATGGTTAAACTTTTGCCTTTTTTCTTTCTTTTTTTTTTTCTTTCTTGGTTTACAGTCCAGGTTTTATTCACAAGACTGATAGCACCCTACTATTGCTATTTGAGCTCTATAAGGGGGGAAAAACATCTCTTTACCTCAAATGGAAAAAAAAGTGTCTAGTATCCTGCATATGAAAACTTTATTCCACAGTATGGTATAAATGCTCTCAAATCCAGCTACCAACTCTGTTGGACATGCTTCTATTTTTGGGCCTGTTTTGAGCTGTGAGTTCTTTACTTCACAGGCTTCATTGGCTGACTTTATCCCGCAGACACCCCCTGCTTCTCTGGAAGGGAAGACATTTCTGTCACTTAAATTTATTAATCACCATATGACATTCCACATGGCATCAAAGCCCCCTATATCATACTGCCGCTTCTCTGTTGTAAATCCACTTCCATGTCTGTGAGAGCTCTTCAAAAACAGTGCCAATCCATCTTCAAAATGGCCCTGATGTTCCTGGTTCACTGCAAGAGAGAATAAGCGATGAACAGAGCTGTGGCTCTCTGTGAAAATGATTCATTTGCTGTTTGTTGTGCTTGCCAGTAAAACAGGAGGCACAAATAAATACATTTATGTTGCTTACATAAATGTCCAAAAGAGAGAGGGAAATGAAAAGGGCACTTTCCTATTCTCTTTGTCCTTCAAGTACAGCATAGACAAGCCATTTTGATTTATGAGATCAGGATCTTGTGACTCTGGTCGAGGGGAAAAATATTTCAGATTTGGTCACAGCAATTTGCTCCACACTGGAACCTCTTCCCTTTCAGCGCTACAAGAAACTTAAAAGTCTCTCTTATTGATGCGAGAGAGAAAAAAAAAACCACATGTTTGTCTGGATTCTTTATATACAGTAGTCCAATTCCTTCCAACTATGTTATTCAGTTAATTGATTCCTTTTATGTACCAGCATGTCTTCATTATTAGGGATAACCATTCAACTTCATATATTCAGTCGGCTGTCGGTTTCTCTCATAAGTGAAGCTGAGAAATCAAAAACTTTTCTTGGCAAGAGGACAAAGCATAAGTGGGCATTACTTGTACATTTACGGCTCTGCCTAAGCAAAACCATTGACCATTTGTTGACAAAAACAGGTCCAGGGAGAAATATAAAAGAAAACGCTAAATGAGTAAAATGTAAAAATATATATATTATGTATGATGTGTCTTATTGCAAATATTATTTAATCCGCTTTCTCAAATGTACTGTAGTTTGTGCAAAGGCAAAACAAAGTAATGACACACAATTTGTCAAAACGGAAATCTCAGACAATGATTTGTCCTATGACAGCTGTGTTTAGCTCATGATCAAATTCAGAAAAAAATTAACTGTGAAAATTAGTAGAGTAGTTTTTATTTTATTTATTTTTTAGAAGTCTTAAAGTCTCCTTCTGTATGTTAAAAAGTGCTGTTGAGTAAATGTAGGTCTGCAGTAAATAATAAAATATATAATAATAATAATAATAATGCAATGAATTACTACTGCCATTTAAAATAAATGTTTTCTGTTTTTAATATATTTGAAAATGTATTGCTGTAATGACAAAGCTGAATTTTCAGCAGCCATTCCTCCGTCCTTCGGTGTCACATGATCCTTTAGAAATCATTCTAATATTGGTTTGGTGCTCAAGAAACATTTCTTATTATTATCAAACAGTTAAAACAGTTGTGCTGCTTAATTTTTTTTGTGGAAGCCATGATACATTTTTTAGGATTCTTCAAAAGAACAGCTATTTCTGTAATTTTCAGCATGTAAACATAAACATAAAAATAAAAATAATATTTTAATTATAGGCCATTTTATTTGAATAAGATCCATGCATATGGAACAGTGTGCTTTATGTAGACTAACAGGCCACTCTTTGAGTCTTTCTAATGTTAAAAATGTTTTGCTTACATAATCAGTCCCTTTTCTTTCCACCGTTCTTCACTAGGCATGAGTTATGCTAGTTACTCCAACAATAAGACTGACAATTATAATAAAATTCACTGTGAAAAAAAAACAGTGTTAACTAGAAGGCTACGGCAATTATCCAGTTGTAAATTAACCCACAAGCGGACTACCGTGGCAGCGTTGGCTCCCCTCCTGTGACAGCTCCTTGACATTTCCCCTTGCAAGGTGTGGAGCACTTATACTAAACTCTTACTGTCCATTTCTCACTGCTCCTCATTAAAAACTTCTGCATCAATTAGCAGATCCTGCACTGGCTAACCTTTTTAAGTTTGTTAACATTGTGTTGTCGGTAATGACCACAACTACACTGAAATGCATGACGGCTGAATAGCATTATTATCATTACCTACCGAGGAAACAGACAATGACGTGAGCTTACTGTTTTTTATTCTTTAGATAATGCGTTCAATCATGGCTGGATGAAAAATTACATAAATGATCAATTCCATATATTTATTTACTTACAAGTATCATCATTTTCCTATACAAAGTCCTGTGATTACAATTACAGGTTTTGTGATTAGACATTCATCAGGTTCGGAATCAGTAGCGTTGTCCCAGCTGATGAGGACTCAGTCAGATCTAGTGGAGGATGGCAGGGCAGGGATATAAATAGAGTTTGAAAAAAGTGTAGCTTACATCACTCTGCAGGCATCAGTATGTCTCTGTCCATCTTTTACCTTCTCAATTAGCATCTAATTGCTGTGGATAGTTGTACACATTACCATTTCATTAACAGATGCCTGCATAACACCATGTCAGTTATGCTAATGATTTGGCATGGGATGAAACCCTGCAGATAAACTGTCAGCAGCCAGTGCAGGAAAATAAAATCAATATAAGAGCAGTCTGGTGTGCATTTTTGGATTCATTCGGAGTGCCAGTATGTGCTGTATTGTGTGGCCTGTTCAAGTAAAAAGTTTAGAAAACTAGTAAAAGTACAGTTTTCTCTACTGAACTGATATAAAATTCATCTGAACTCGGATGTCATCGGGTTTTTGTTGTCCCCTGAGAGAAGCAGAATATCGCTTACTTTTTGAAGAATTTCCTTTTTGAGGAAGCAGTGGCAGATTTCTCACAGCAAGTGATTTACCAAAGTGGTTTCACACTACAGTGGCTTCACAATCACCTTGCTGCTCTGGAGAATGTATGACAGAACATTTGAAGTTGTGATCATTATCTTTGCAAAAACTGATTTTGTTGATAGTTTGTTTGTGATATTTTACACGCAGCAGAGGGGCAAAGTACTTTTAATAAAAATAAGCAAAGGGCTTGACCTTCAGTTGCCCATCCACTGGGCCGGGGAAATTACCCAGAAGCCTTATTTCTTCCCTCGGCTATTGAATTTAGGAGTGCTCACTTAAATGGACTGAATTCCTGGGAGAGCATTAAATAAGACTTAAAGCATATAGTGAGATTAACTTCCTGGATTGCATATACTTACATTTCTATAATAGATCATTGTATTGGTGCAGGATATGTACAATAAGGCACTGAGATGAGTCTTTAAATAGCCAGGGTTAACGTGAACATCAGTCAGGCAGTTTACATAATGTGATTTGCATCATACTTGCTCTTCAGATTTATTTTATATATTTCTGAAATTACATTTTATGTTAATGGAAATAGTTTTTTCCCCCTGGTGGGTCACATTATGTAAACTGAAATGCACGCTACAGTAAGCAGACGAAGACTGAGCACCACCTGGTGGAGCAAAACCTTTAATTTTCTCTGTCATTAAACATCATGAAAATGATCTTTTTTATATACTTTTAAGCTGTTCTTGATAAGTCTATTAAGAAACACAGTATATCTGCAAAAAATTTAAAAATAAACAACTTTAGATAAAAGTTTAGTCTCAGCCGCATAATTCAGTCTAATCTGCTTCATATTTTTCATATCAGTTCTGCAAACTTCAGCAAGAACTTGTCGGCTAGCAACATAAATGTAAATGTGTTCTATATATTAACACACATTCTGCATATGCATGAAGCTCAAAATGCAGAATGGCTGTAAATTATTAATAAACTAAGTAAATAATTATGTGAATAATATATATATATATATATATATATATATATATATATATATATATATATATATATATATATATATATATATATATATTTTTTTTTTTTTTATGTTGCCTTAAAGGGGTGGTTCACAAAAATGTTAACATTTTAATTTACTGTCATGTCATCCCTACCATCCATAAGAGTGGAATGCTGAAGAACAGTTTTGAAGAATTTTTGTGATCATAGTGACCAGTGACCAGTTCATTTACTGTAATGTAAAGCTCTGAAAAGGGACAATACTGCAAAAGCACTAGTCCATGTGACTTGTTCAATATATGTTACTGTGTATTTCAAGTCTTCTAAGTCATTATTCAAAAGTGATATATCTTGCCAGTGATCTGGTAACTTGAGAAAAACCACAAATGTGCTATTTGAGCCACAAATTTGTGTGTGTGTGCATGCGTGTGTGCGAGCTGTGCGTGTGTGTGTGTGTGTGTGTGTGCGTGTGTGTTTACAAATATGGTCACTCTGAAGTGGAAAGAGCTCTGTAAAGATTGTTCTTTTAAAAAATGTATTGCATTGCACGTAAAATGTAATGTGAAGCATGCGTCATGTTTGGAACAAGATTTTGGAACATATTTGAATAGTGTCAAAATTGTCATTTTTGTGAACAATCTCTATAATTGATATGGATTTCCTCTGAGCCATGTAAACATACTTTAAACATAACCTTTAACCCTGTGATCTTAAATCTACTAATGTGTGTTTTGAATGTGTATAGACTGGCATATTTCTTTTAATGAAGTGCACTGTGAGCCTTAACCCACAGCCTTATCAGCTCAGCCTGGGAAAAGGGAAGCCATTAAGGTTCCAGAGAGCAGGGTATGTTCAAATAGGAAGCCCTGTCGCATAAACACCATACTCTCCCTTCGCCTGGTTCCCATGACCCATAATAACTCCATGTGACATTACAGTGCGGCACCTTGAACCTAAACAGGCCAACCTGCAACTTCCATCCCTCAATTTGAGATACTAACGTTCCCCCATTTGCAGTATATCATCAACCTCCAGCTCCCGGTCGACTTAATGCATCTGCTGCTGTTTTCAATAATATTAAGAGTCAAGAGTTCATCAGGGTTGAGGAAGTGTAACATGTGGCACTAAAGCGTTTGAACAAAAGAACACGCTCACTGAATTTCCCCTCCTAGGGGGGAAAAACTAGACAGGGAGCAAAAAAGGAAACCCATATGAATTCAACTGCTGACTACACACCTGCTAGCTGCTTAAGGACCTGGAGGGCCTTCTCATACTGATAGGCCTAAGATCAAGAATCCATTTGACAATCACAGAGGCCACTTGAAGATAAAACCCTTATAGAAAATAAATTGAGAAAGATATTAAGGGGTATTTTATAGATTATAATCTGTCCACTTTGGATTGTAATGTAGACAGTTAAATTGGTAGCCATGGGATGGCAGTAGAGCGCTAAAAATGCTCGCTCATTTTAAAGCCGTTAATCTCCCTCATTGTGAAAGGCAGTAAAATATTTTAAGAGCAGCATCTGTTTTTAATAACATTCTGAATTATGCTATAGCATAAGTTAGCTAATGCAAGTTTAATGCTTTACATGAACTTTCTTTCTGCATGATATTTGCTTTCCAATGTAGGCCTATCATAAATTATTCTATATTTCAATTTATCTTTTAACAGATTTTTAACTAGCCTATAAAACTGTACACATACAGTATAATGGAAGAGATGTGAGCATGAATGCACATTAAATGATTAAATGAGGCCAATTTAATTTCAGTAAAGGGAATAGCTTGTATGCAGCTCTTAGATTTTAATTTGGGATTTTTAGGGGGGTTTTCTGTTTTGTCTTGTTCTCTGTTTTTTTTTTTTTTTGCTGAATAGGCTTTTCTTTCAAAATAAACAATATTACCGAACCCAAAATTTTTATGGTACTGTCATGATTCTGCCCTCGTGTCCTTGATTTTTCCTAGTCTTGAGGCAGGATCATGACAGACCCATGTTTTGTGTACAAGCGCATGGCCTTGTCTTTGGGCCATGTGCTTGTGTTGTCTCGTTCCCTTGCCCCGCCCCCCTTGTTAACCTAGTCGTGTCTTGATTGTCCCATCTGTAACACCTGTCGTGTCTTGATTAGTACCCCTATTTAGATCTCCTAGTGTGCTCTGTCTTGCGTCGGTTCATTGTCATTGAGATTTGTACCTGTGATTGTGATTGTGCCACTCTGTGATTGTTCCTTAAAGAAGTGTTTGTATTACCGTGAGTGTTTGTTTATAGTTAGTATTTAGAGTCCTTGTTTATCTTGTTAGTCCAGTCCTGTTTTAGTTTAGTCTTTACCTTGCTCCGTGTTTTCCCCCTCGTGGGTTTTGTTTTCCCCTTTTTGTAATAAACCCTTTGTTTGAGAATCCCTGTCTGCACCTGAGTTCCTCCCTTACCAATACCTGACAGAATGAACCGACCACCAAGGAACTCAGCAGACAGGAGGCAATGCTGGATGGCATCAGCCAGCCAGCGAGATTGTTTTGAGGGCTCTCGCCTTGTGGTGTTCCGGGGGACCAGGGGAGGTCGTTCCGGAGTGAGCGGGCGAGAGGAGGAGCCCCAGAGGTCCCCACCTACCCAGCTGCCGGCGATCCCGGAGGGTCGTGTCCTGGCCGTGGCAACCCTGGGGGGTCAGGCAAGCCCCTCCCAGAGTCCTGAGGTGCCCTCCTCAGCCAGCAGTCTCCCCATGAAACGAGGGAGACGGTTTTCATGGGAGTCGGCTTCAGAGTCTTCGGCGTCCGAGTCTGCCCTGTCCGAGACCAAACTCCCCCAACCCGCCTCTGACCCAGCTGTAGCCTCTGCACCGCGCCCGAGGAGGAAGAGGAAGAAGAAGGGGCCTGCCGGTCCTGTGACCCTGTCTCCTCCCGAGTCAGCAGCGGTGAGCGTGCCTGAGCCAGCAGCGGTGAGCGCTGGCGTGCCCGTGCCAGCAGCGGAGAGAGCTGGCGTGCCCGTGCCAGCAGCGGTGAGCGCTGGCGTGCCCGTGCCAGCAGCGGAGAGAGCTGGCGTGCCCGTGCCAGCAGCGGTGAGCGCTGGCGTGCCCGTGCCAGCAGCGGAGAGAGCTGGCGTGCCCGTGCCAGCAGCGGAGAGAGCTGGCGTGCCCGAGCCAGCAGCGGTGGGCGTGCCCGAGCCAGCAGCGGTGGGCGTGCCCGAGCCAGCAGCGGTGGGCGTGCCCGAGCCAGCAGCGGTGGGCGTGCCCGAGCCAGCAGCGGTGAGCGTGCCCGAGCCAGCAACAGTGAGCGTGCCCGAGCCGGCAAAGAAGAGAGCTGCAGTTGTGAGAGCGGAGGAGAGAGCCGCGGCCGACTCTGCAGCAAAGACTCTTGTACAGTCGGTCTCATCCCATAAGGAGCTGCCTATTATCCTAGCTGCTAAAGCTTTTTCTGATTATTTGTCTAGTCTTGTCCGTATCCTAGAAGTCCCCGTCAGTCCTGTCTTGTCCTCAGACCCTGTCCCCAGAAGTCCCAAGTGTCCAGCCGTTGTGGCCCCGTGTCCTGTTGATGTGGCCCCGTGTCCTGTTGATGTGGCCCCATGTCCTGTTGATGTGGCCCCGTGTCCTGTGGTCCCCCCGTGTCCAGTAGATGTCGTCCCCCCGTGTCCAGTAGATGTCGTCTCCCCGCGTCCCGTAAGTGTTGTCCCGCGTCCCTTGTCTGGTCCTGTCATGTCCCCTGTCAGTTGTCCCGAGACCCCTCCCCGCCCCTCACCACCCAGACCTGCCCGTACCCCCCGCCGTCAGCCTTCGTCCTGTCCTCCTAGGATTCCTACCCCACCCACCCGCCCTGGTCTGTCCCCCATGAACTTTGTGGTCCCGCCCCCTCCCCTTCCCTGTTTGTTTTTTTTGATTTGTCACCCCAACCCTGCCGTTGTGTACTCATGTTTGCCTTTGTTGTTATTTGTCATGTCCTGTTGGTTTGTATCTGTGTCCCAGTCTGTCATGTCAGTCGTGTCCCGTGTTTGATGTTCCCTTGAGGAGCGTCTGGAAGCCGCTCCTTAAGGGAGGGGTTCTGTCATGATTCTGCCCTCGTGTCCTTGATTTTTCCTAGTCTTGAGGCAGGATCATGACAGACCCATGTTTTGTGTACAAGGCCTTGTCTTTGGGCCATGTGCTTGTGTTGTCTCGTTCCCTTGCCCCGCCCCCCTTGTTAACCTAGTCGTGTCTTGATTGTCCTATCTGTAACACCTGTCGTGTCTTGATTAGTACCCCTATTTAGATCTCCTAGTGTGCTCTGTCTTGCGTCGGTTCATTGTCATTGAGATTTGTACTTGTGATTGTGCCACTCTGTGATTGTTCCTTAAAGAAGTGTTTGTATTACCGTGAGTGTTTGTTTATAGTTAGTATTTAGAGTCCTTGTTTATCTTGTTAGTCCAGTCCTGTTTAGTTTAGTCTTTACCTTGCTCCGTGTTTTCCCCCTCGTGGGTTTTGTTTTCCCCTTTTTGTAATAAACCCTTTGTTTGAGAATCCCTGTCTGCACCTGAGTTCCTCCCTTACCAATACCTGACATGGTACTATTATTTTAATTAAATACGTTTAACATATGTTTTTGGCTCATCCATGGAATTTTGTCAGGATGTAAATCAAAGATGATAATTTTATTCAGAGGCGTCATGCCCATTCAAAATATGAGGGCATGTGCACTCTAAAAGCTGAATAATATTTTCTAAATTTGATACATTCACACCACCGTGATTAAATCTTTCAGTGCGTCATCTGCTATATTCAAATCTGTGTTTGCTGGCTGGCGATGAGCCAAAGACAGACCCGTTTGTACAGCACTGCGCATTATAACCAATCACACACGATGCTGTTGAGTTTATGAATGCAGTGGCCAATCAGAGGTGTTCCGGTGATTCATCGCTAAAAATTCTGGAGTTTTATTCACTTCTACTGAATACCTCTTTCTGGCTAATTCTTAAGTTAGAAACAACAAAGTGCAGATGTTTGTATGAATCTATAAATAAGATATTCAGTTCACAGTGAAACAACTTCCGTGATTTGAATGGGAATTTTTGAGAGTGCTCTAGACTGTCAGTAAAAATGTTTCTTTGATAATGTAATGTTTTTTGCTCACTTTCTGTACAATGAATGTGTTATGATAAAGCCTAACTTACAATGTTTTATTCACATTAACTTTCAGTGTTAAATTCACATTAAATATAAAGTCAGTCGTATTAAAACTATATGGCATGACACCCATATATGTTCCTTAAGTAAAAAGACAGGTTTTAATGCATATTAATAGACTACATTATTAGGCTGCTTTGACCATTGCCCACTATAGATCAACTAACTGAATCTATAAAGGTGAGAATCTAAATATTTAATTATATAGTTAATGCGTTTGGGAAGGTTTTGAATAAAAAGGGAAAGAAAAATAAATAAATAAAACATAATAGCATAAGTGCTATTGTATCCCGCACCCACTCCCCACTCATGCCCCCCTAAAAATAATGAGTGCAGACAAAATTGCAATGTTCATTTTTGAGGGTAAAGTGTGTACAGTACAGTGTGTAATGTCATATATATTTCTTTTTATTTTCTGTTTTGTTTTTAGTATGGCCAGCACCAAATTTCTTTGGTGAATAAAACTTCTAAATCAAAGGTGTGAATTCTACAACACCTAAAACAGTCGTCAACCACCTTCACTGCCTTGTTTGAGGAAAAGTGTCCTTGCTGATGATACTACAGATGTTACTGTACACCACCTTGCATCCTTAATCTCCCCACCACCTCCTTCTCCATCCCAACCTCTCCTTGAAAACCTCTGCATTTCCTGTTAGTCACAATAATGGAGGAACAACGAGATGGGCTTCCTGTTTCTCAGGCTGGCAAGGAAGGAACCCGTCGTCTGGTCACACAGAGCTCATATTTTCCTTCATCTCCCTCTCTCGGCCTCACTCGCCACACTCAGTGCTGAGAAGATGCTGGGAAGAGCCTCTTACTCCACCTCCTTACACCAGGGGCAGGATGTGCTCCCAAAGATGCCCTCTTTGACCTTGTTTTTTATCGGATGGAAACAAAACAGATTCTAAATTTATGAGCATGGTTTGTCCCATGTTGCCCCCTTGTCGGATGTTGTGTTGAGAAGCACTGGTGCATAGGTGATATGTGAGGAGTTCATGTGCAAAAACACGTAGTGAGGAGCTGATGTTGTTGTTCAGAGAATCCTCTCGCGCGTGCTCTTATCTGCACGTTAATTATTTAAATGACTGCATACACCTCCGTTGAAAACAGTTATGTTAATCAAATTTAAAATAACTTTTTTCTAGTCTAATGTATATTTTGAAATGTATTCATGTAATGGCAAAGCTGAATTTTCAGAAGTCATTACTCCAGTCTTCAGTGTCACATAATCCTTCAGAAATCGTTCTAATGTGATCCCACTATTGTCCAAACGCCCAGTTTGGCAAGCCTTTCTGAGGATTCTACAAGGCCGGGACATTTCTTGCTCATCACTGATGAATAATTCACCATGCATACTTGTTTATCTTGTGTGATCAACCTCAAAACAAATGTTATGATATAGCCTCTGTTTATTTACTCTCCACCCCAATACCCATGGGTGCCGGTGCCCTATGGGAAGCCTGGCTCTCCAGTTACGACCGAACAATGGTGGCATTTAATATGGGTCACCCGTTCCTAGGCAACCTCCAAATCTACCGGACTGGCTTTGGGTTTCAGATTGTTTCATAATTAATTGGGCAACATGAATAATTAATCGCAGAGAACTGCTAATTTACAATGTGGAGTAAATCGCCCCATTCTCTGTTTGTGAGTCATATTCACAGCCATTAGCCACCTCTGTGTGTGTGAACCAAAGGCTATGAATTTATTCCTAGCACTATCATCTCACTCCTGGAAGTGTGTGCGTGCGTTTGAAGCGTGCGATGGATTATGCTGATTGAGCTGAGGCGTTAGGGAACGAAGCCACTCGAGTGGCTAGTTGATAGCGTTGGTACTGCGCACCGTCCAGCCCGCCTCCTACGCACTGCCCACTCCACCTAAAGAGTGCTTCACACCCCAAGCTGCTTCACAACATCTATCACATTGAAAAGATGGCATGGAGTCGTGTTATTTCGGAAGCTGTAACAAGATGCAGCTTGTAATTTACGGGAATCATCTGGTAAAGCTGGGCCTCTTTTGATGGCGGATCACGGTTCACACATGAATGCCATCTGAGGCCTGTAGTGCAAACACAGATGAGACTCGCACTGTGTTTGGCATGCTCCGTTGATGGAGTGCAGCTCTTATAATGGCCAACAGAGGGCAGCACTAGTTGTGTGGTTTTTCCTCCAGCTGGTGTTTGAAATGAGTGTCAACCTCCTGCATGAGGAAGCTATTTGACAGAGCTCTGCTTTATAGAGTAAAAATCAAGCAAGTTTGCCCTGAAAACTGCACCACAAGTGACCTGCCGGGGGATCTTTAAAATATTTCAAGATGGTGAGGAGAACAATAGACCTCAGATGAAGCATGATGGGAAATGGGGAATGAAAGGAAGCCAGAGAGTAAAAATGGAAAAGGAAGAGAAGATCAGAGAGAGGAAGTATTTTTGTCTTCTGTGTCCATTTTTGCATGATATTGTGGCACTTTGCCCAATCCTTCAGGCCCCCTCTGCTTGTCTTCCCAATTCAAACGGGATGTGAGTGACAGTAAAAACACAAATCAGCAGATTGGATGCCCATTCAACATCATGACTCCTGCTGTTTGGGGATGGTGCACTCATACGGCTCGTGAGAAATAGTGCAAGTTCCATCTTTAATATCTGGATTTTGGCCAGAGCTGAGATATAGTGCCGAAAAGGCGAGAGTTAAAAGGAGAGTCCCCCAAAAAGAATAAAGTTTAATCTTCCTTATGTTGTCCAAACCTGTGTGAGTTTATTTTTCTTGCATACAACACAAAAGCAGCATTATGAAGCTGGTATTTTCCATGCAACTTCAATAAATGGGGACTGAATCTTTAAAAAAAAATCTTAACAATATAAAAATTGTCTCCTTTTCGATCATTCAGTCATTAGTCACTGAAAAACTAGACACAGATCTGGTGCAGTTGTGAGAGGAGTAGCCATGTCTGATTCCTTAACAAATGATTCTTTTTAATCAGAGCTTTAAAACGGATCTGTTGATCTGAGCTGATCTGAATTATTCGTTCGTCATGAATCAGACTGATCCAACTCTCTAGTTTGCTAATTAAATGATCTTCTCACAGCCCACCGGAGGTGAAGTGTTTCAGAAAATATAAATTTGATTACGTCTTTTTCTTAGCAGTTTCAGAGATTTGGAATTTAGTACAGACTCCTGGGCTACTAACATCACTTTTGTGTTGTGTAAGTCATTTTTGAAGCTTAAAAAGCTCAAGTTCCCATTCAGTGTAATTGTATAAAAAAAAATTAAGTTTTAGTTTTCCACAGAAAGTAGTTTTATATATATATATATATATATATATATATATATATATATATATATATATATATATATATATATATATATATATAAATCATTATCAAGAAAGGGACAGTGTTATTTTAGTATCATCATTAAATATTCTCGTATTTATTAATAATTAGAATGAGCTTTTATTGTTAGGTTTTCAGTAAGTATTTGTTTAAATATTTTTGTTATGTGTTTTGTCATTTTTATTTTTGAAAACATTTATATTGGCTTTAATTGATCAAAAAAATATTAAGTGTATTTATTTATTAGCTTTAGTTTTAGCAATTTTAGTTAATCAAATTCAACCCATTTTATTTGAGTAGTTTTCACAGTTTCGGGCAGTTTTTCATCTAATATTATTATTTTAATAGTTGTAGTTTTAGTCTACAATAACAACACAGCTTAGATTCTCCACAGTACAGAGAAGAACAATGGATGAGAAGTTTCAGCCCAATCGTAAATTGCAATCCAGGTAAAACAGAACCCATATCACTCATCCTCATTAGTCACACACTGTAGCACTGTTCAGATGGTCTTTAATGATCAGGCTTTACAGCTATCTGGACATTCTCTTCTGTAATTCAGGTTAACCATCTTCTGCAACAGTACCACCAGGGACCAGAACATCCATCCCCCTTATGCATAGCCTGTACTTCCACAAACTTTTAGTTTAATGCTTTTCCTTTTCAAGGAAAAAGAGCCAGTCCTGTTAATCAGCAAGTGAGGAGATGGAGATGGAGGAGGGTGTTGTGTGTGTGTGTTTGTGGGGAACGGAGAGGGGTTAAACAGAGAGGCAGTTTAATGACCCTGACATCCAGCATCCTCCATCTGCTTTCATACCTATTAATTAGAGCGCTGCTATCAGAGGGCCCCAGGCCTGCATGCCTGCCTCCTCTCCCTTTCTCTTCTCCTACTGTATCCATCTTTCTCTTATTCCCAAAGATCTCCTGAATTGTCCACTGACTTAACTTACAGCTTACAGCTGTGTTTGCTCTCCTGTACATATACTGTAGGTCTTTGTGAAATAACACTGCATGCAGTCTTTCCACATGTGAGTATCATTCTTCCTCTCTCCATGCTCACTTTCTCTTATCTAATGTATTTAAAGACCTAAGCTTGTACAGCGTGTTTCTCGACAGCATGAATATTTCAGCAACTGAAATGGTGGTCCCATGGGGGTACGTGAGAGAGTGAGGAGGTCATGTTTCCATATAGTTCAATTCAATTCGATTCAATTCAAGTTTATTTGTATAGCGCTTTTTACAATACAAATCATTACAAAGCAACTTTACAGAAAATTAAGTTTCTACAATATTTAGTAGTAGCTTATAAGTGGTGACTGTCGGTTTGTGCGCATATGAAAGGATGTAAATCCCGTGGCAAAACAGAGAAACAAATAGAGACTTCATTAGCATAGCTGCTGTTCCAATAAAGTAGAATTAATTAGTTTAACCCAAGCTAAAGAATAAGAGTGCACATTTGATCAGATGCCACTGCAGTCACAATTTAAGAGATGCATTATTCAGAGTTTTGGAGCCAAGTGTGAAAAAGCTCTACCTCCTTTAGTGGACCTTGCTATCCTAGGAACTACCAAAAGTCCAGCGTTTTGAGACCTTAGGGAGTGTGATGGATTGTAACGTGGTAGAAGACTAGTCAGGTATGCAGGAGCTAAACCATTTAGGGCCGTATAGGTAAATAATGATAATTTCTAACTGATACAGAACTTAATAGGTAGCCAGTGCAGAGACTGTAAAATTGGGGTAATGTGATCATATTTTCTTGACCTCGTAAGGACTCTAGCTGTTGCATTTTGGACTACCTGTAGCTTGTTTATTGAAGGATCAGGACAACCACCTAGCAGTGCATTACAATAGTCCAGTCTAGAGGTCATGAATGCATGAACTAGCTTTCCTGCATCAGAAACCGATAACATGTTTCATAGCTTAGCAATCTTTAGAAGATGGAAGAATGGAGTTTTTGTAAAAGACAGTAGTCAGGTCTACCCAGTATGAGTCTCATCAGTAAAAAAGCTTGTCATTCATTACTAAGACACTGATTGGGCTGAGATAATGATGGCCATTTGAGGAAGAATGGAGCTGGAATCTCCTCTAAAGCAGCCATGGAGAAGATTAGCTCCTCCAGTGAGAACGGCCTGTCAGGAATCAAAGCTCTTGCTCTCACTGAACCTGCTGTGGGACTGCTCTTTGTTGATTTTGGATATGGAGTATGGAAATCATCAGATGTCGAAATATCTCATGAGGGAAAGGGAGAAAAAATAATTCAATGACAAACTGAGGAACTGTCAAACAGGGCCTGTAGCATGGGGTGTAGCATGTCACCGTAAAACAGTTTTGTCTGGCAACCTAAAAATCTAAGTCAAAATATTATTTAGGTTAATTGAATAAACCTGACTACATAGGTTACAACACAGTTAATTTGGTTGCACTTTATTTTACAGTACATGTACTTACATGTACATATAGTGTACTTACAGTGTATTAATCTAAGAAAGTTCTGGTAGTACAATGTAAATACATGGGGTAGGGTTAGGTTTAGGGGTAGGTTCAGGGTTAGTACCTAGTTATTACATAGTTATTGTAGTTACTATAATAAGTACATAGTATGTACATGAGGAACAGGACTGTAAAATAAAGTGCTACCGTTAATTTTGTCAGCACTTTCATTATGTATATTTATGTATTATTGTATGTAAGATACTTATTGTTTCTTTATGTAATTTATAAAAATTTTATGTTTTCATTATATCAGCAGAACATTTTAGTGAAAAGTTAAATAAAAAAATTGTAATTCATTGTAATGCTTGCTCTAGAAAAAACAAAAAGAGGTGTCTTAAAAGTATGTTGACATTTGACCTAGAATCTCTGAGATTTATTATTCATTTAAAATCATTCCTTTTATTCAAACAGTTTGTTTATTTCTGGATTTATAAGATTTTGAATCCCCACCTTTTCAGTGTGATCTTGTTTGACCCCGCCATTCATGTATATGATCTCATTTGACAAATATAGATATATTAATGGTTTTTACTCATATTACCATTTCTCAATGACACATTTAAAGCTTTATAGAGAGGATGCAGCATGCAATCAGATGTGAATGTATGTTGCGTGTTCATTTAACTCATTCTCTTTGGTGTTGTGAATCGCGGGGGAGTGGGGGAGCACACGAGTGGGGCTTTATTAAGCTGGCATAGCGGAGGATGAGGCTGAATAAACACACTGAGCTGGGTGAGAGCGGCTGATGGGGTAGAGAGAAAGAGCTGGGGGAGGCTGTACAGGACAGGGTGTATACTAGAGGGACACACAGGGATCATAAAGCCCACAAACCCTGGGGAAGGAGGAGTTTGGCAGGGTAAACTCATGACCCTCAGGACATGCCATAGGAAGTGGCCCCGCTGTCATTCAGATGAAAACAACCCACACACACACAGAGGGTTTTGCTCTCAGACTACCTGCTATTCCTAATGATGGCTTTTCTGGTGCCTTCAGTGTCTTGTGTTCTCACTTAGGCAGAATTTTGCTCTTCGTTCATTCCAAATTGTGCTTCCCGAGAGACCAGTATGACAGGTCTACACCTGCTGACAGCTCTGATAGTGAGATATATGAAAGATCTCAAGGGAAGCACTGTAAAATAATGGGTGCGGGACAAGTTTGGCATTTCTATAATTTATGGAGTCATTTATCAAAACCTTTGATTTCATTGGGCCAACCCATCTCTCATCTAAGAGCCATTTCACCCTCTAGAAGGAAATCCAACATATTCTAAGCATAATATCAGCCACAGAAGACCTTCCGCTTCCCAAAAGTGAGCATTGTTCTCTCTGCTTGTCACCATGGTGATAAATGTCCCTTTTGTGGTGCCAGAGATGCAGAAGCACAGAAAGAGAGAGAGAATGGAGTGTGTGCATGTGTGTATGTGTGTGTGAGAGCGAGAGAGGGGGCCTGGAGCACAGTAACAGATGTATTGCTTCGTTTTGCCACTAGGCTTTGTCATAGCAGCTCCGATATAATGTCATGAGAACAATCTACAATTAGCTTAGTCACTGATCCTATTGAAAAATGACTGAAAACCTATTCAGGGCATATCCTTTCACCAAATGCTGACCTCGATTTCAAGCTTGTTGGCAAAACCAAACATGTTTGTGCTTATTCCAGCTGCCAAAACTGCCTTTCAATTTGGCCCTTAAAACAATGCGCTCAATAAACAGGCAATGCAAATTTATTATTAATTTATTTATTATAGCAAGTTGCAACAATAGAGCAGCTGCAGTGTCGAAGAGAAACAACATGTAATGATGTCATCAGAGCCAGAGACACAATTGGGTAGGTATATATATATATATATATATATATATATATATATATATATATATATATATATATATATATATATATATATATATATATATATACTTTTTTGCATGCTTGCTCTAGAAAAAAACAAAAAGAGGTGTCTTATCTAAAAGTATGTTTACATTTGTACTGTACAATGTAAAAAATATCCTCTTAAATTAATGTTTAAAAAGTAAAGATACACACACACAAAAATAATGATAATAATTTGGTCTCCAGAGATTCACTGTGTGTGTATTGTGTATTTTTTTCCAGTGTCTATTTTACTGTCTTTGGTCAACTTGGAAAAAAACACAGCTACTTGCTGGTCATGTGATCTAAAAATGGCAGCCCCTTTGTTTAATAATTTAGAATAATACAGCTTTTTATTGGCCATTGATATGACTGGAGTCTTCACCTTGTTTGAGTACATCATTTCAAGCATAACACAAGTCAGAGTAACATGCACAATGTGGCTTTTTAAACTTTGTAGGCTTTGAAAATAGCAGTATAGGGCACAAAAGAAAGTCAAATGAAGAAATCTGTAACAAAATGCCTGTACATGACATTGTTGGTTATTTGTAGATGATAAAAGCAGGTCTTTAGTAAATGAGGATACAATATGATGTGCAAATTTCACAACTGAACCTTGACACCCTTCCTCTGTCTGCAGTGTGAATAGAGCTGTCTATCCATCTTGCATCCGTCCGTCTAGATTTTTTTTTCAGATTTTTTTCTGCATCTGCCAATTTCCATATTATGTGTCGGTTTACAGTGTCATGCACAGGCACGTACATTTTCCTCTTCTCTGAGGACGTGTCGGCGTGAGTGCCAAACAAAGCAATAAATATCTCCCAGTGCCGTTTTGATCTGTGAGAAAAGGAAGTCTTTGATCACTTTCCTGGAAAACAAGGCACACCTATGACCAGAGTTCTTTTTTTTCTGTGGATCGCTGGTTAGGTGGGGGCTGGAAACGAGATGGCTCATAATTTTAGATTTGGCCAGTGACTTTCGCTCTCATAACCATCTGCTATTTATACTGTATGTACAGGTTGTCCTCAGATTATTATGGGGGAGTCAAGCAGTGAGAAATGGTGGTTGTGTGAAAAAGAAGACAAATGTTGGTGAGAGAGGTCTCTGGTAAAATGGTATCAGATTTCAACCCCTTTGTGGAGTTATGTACAAGTGTATGCATGCTTCTACTGACAACCTTAAATAGTGTCAGATATCCAGTATGGAAGAACATTAGTAGAAAAGGGCCAGACCCTCGAACTGACCACAAATTGGTGAGAGATGGTTGTGTAACAATAAACAACACGTCCATATCTGGTTTCACACACACACAGAGTAGTAGTGGAGACAAGAGAATATCCACCAGGATGCTTCTATAATTGTGTGGTAAACATGTGCACACACACAATACTCAAGTAAAAGAGTTTGGTAACCCACATTGCTCAGTCCTTATCTAGGGAGTAGGACAGCATGACAGGCGTGATTCATATTGAGGGCATTAAGTCAAATGCACACTAAATTCTTCTTTTATAAAAGATTAGAGCAAACCCAAATGCAAGAAAATATATAAAGAGGTAATGGTTTTTAAATATTATTGTACAAACACACAAATAATTAGTAATTATATATAAATTCAGTCAGTCTTTTGGGCGAAAGGTGTAATTATAATGTGAGTTATTGTGATTTTGTTCCTTATTTCACATTTAGAGGCTTGAGGAATGTGACAGCATTGGTTTTCTTTGGTATGCTATGCAATCATTATGCAATTATCTATGAACTTTGTGGCAGAATATTAATCTTTCTATGAACAAACTATGCATAATGTTGCAAGTTCTTAATAATGTTTCTGTCCAACTGGCATATAACATTTATTTACCTTTCCGAAGCCAGTTTTTATCTCTTATTTGGCACTTTGCCAACATTCATTTTGGACCTTGATGATAAGTACAAGACAACATTACGCTAAGCTCTTTGCCGGATAACAGATGTATTTTGGATCTGCTGTAGATGCTGAAATGCAGCCGTGGGCCACGCATCCTCTCAAAGCCTAATTAGTTAACCTGCTGATACCACCCTCGGGCAAACTGCATTAGCGACACAACTCCTCCATGAGACAACACACTCCTCTGATGAAGCAATGTCCACTGACTGACATCAGCAGCGACAACGTTACTAACGAATGAAAGCTTCACAAATGAGGCGATATTGGTTACGCGGCCACAGCCCAGGTCTAACGATCCCACCTGAGGCCGTCTCACACACTTG
The DNA here is from genome assembly GCF_023724105.1 of Carassius gibelio. NCBI lineage: Eukaryota > Metazoa > Chordata > Actinopteri > Cypriniformes > Cyprinidae > Carassius > Carassius gibelio. The sequence continues at coordinate 16,458,680 of NC_068390.1, read as the reverse complement.
CCCTGCCCAGCACCAGGCAGGCAGCAGAGGTGCCAGGCCAAGTTAATGGAATATTGAGTTTAATGATGAGCAGTAACCCCCGGAGAGATCGGGAGCACAAATCTCTCCCCTCTGCTCAATTAGAGGTGATAATTAGTGGTACAAAAGGAGGCAGGAAAAAGGGTGATCTGCATCTCTACAGAAGCACAATGTCCTTAAAACTGTGTTGAGTCAAGAAAAATTCATTGTTATGAAGACAAATATGGATTGCTGAAATGGGTTTCCAGCTGTTCATTTAAAGATAACTTGGAGGAATATGATTTGGTCTAAAGTCCTAAAGATATTAGCACAGAATTGGTTTGTAAATGCAGTTTCAAAATAATGTTTTATGGCTTGGGGTTAAAAAGTTAAAGTTTGGACCATTCTGAGAACTTTGTGCAAGTAATTTAAGAGAATTCTTAATGGAAATGATTAATTATATTTATAAAAGATAATATTATGTAGTGTATTCGATAATAATAACCTAAAAATATTATTAATATTACATTTAAATATTACAAAGGAATGCATATAATCATCTTAAGGGGAAAAAACAACAACAGTGTTGGTGTTATAAAAGTCATAATATGTTAATTCATATAATGGATATAATTTTAGATTTGGAATAAAATGGGAACGATAGAATTTAAGTGATTAATATCAATCTGCTAAGCTGTGAGAACAGCTGAAATTTATTAAACATGCAATTTGGTCTTCTCAAAGTTAACTTTAGTGCAATTTAATATTTAGAGTTCCAAATTTTAGTTATTGCAACAGATCATCTTAGTTCAATGAACTAACATTTTCCAATGTAAAGAACTTCAAATATCTTGTTTGTTCAGCAAGACAAAATAACGTTAAGTGATGTATAAATAGAAATTAGGTAAAGAAGTTTAATTTGACCAAAATAATTGTATACTTACTATAAACTAAATCATTGAATTTGCTGTAAAAGCCGTTAGATACAAGATACAGCTGTTTATTTTAATGCATTTCTTGGTTTAAAAAATAAGCGTGAGCTGTTTAACGTGTTTGTGAAGAGTTTTTTGATTAAATGCTTTGATTCTGATGCTTATCACTATGAATGTACCAATACTGTTCACTTTTAATTAAAATTCTTATAAATGTATATAGTTGGAATGATTTTATCCATTTGTTCAGCGTTGACAGCAGTAATCCACACATGCATCGCATTGTAATGTCATTCTGGAAAAAAATACATTGTTTAAACAGTGAATGATTAGTATAAAGAGCATAAACATGATTTCCATTTCCATTTGACATGACCAGCTTTGTGTTCTCCTTATAAAGGTTTTGGAACATCCTTGTCCCAGTCATGGGTCAATGAGCTTCAATTTCCTCAAGTTCCTCCAGGCAGGTTACTCACGTCCTGGCATCGCCTCCACAATCTTAGTAAGTTTCCAGTGCTTGGCTGAATTAAACCTGAACCTCTGAACCTTTTGATTAGGGTCTCTGATCATCATTAAATGCAAGATTATGACATCCAAGAATTAGACTTTAAGGTAGCAAACTCAAGGCCCTAAAGTGAGATGAGATGAGCCGGGGAGATGCATGAGATATTACTCTGTCCTTATCTCAACTATGAAATCGTTCAGATAAAGGTGCTAGGAAGCTCCACAGCAGCAGGACATCTTCTGTTTGTTCTTTTGTGGTGCTTATCATCATTATTTAGGGCTCATAAATATAACACGGTATAAAGAAATATATGGAGCTCCTAAAATTTATGGCAGGAGGCAAACATACATGCCCGTTTCTCACAAAGTAATTGATGCTAACAGCCCTGATTTACTGACACCATTTTGAGAGAATGGCTTTTATGATGGAAAATAAAACAGATGTGTCATCATCTCTGCTTCTCTGGCTTATTTTTAACATGCAATTGTCTTTTTATTGATATTTGCAGCCTTATTGTGATAGTTCTGAGTTTGAGCCACTGCGTTGACTTGAACCTTGCTAACTTGATCAGTTCTTGCCCAGAATGCCCGGTGGTTTATCTGGAGTCCTCAAATGCCCAGTAAGTTAGACATTCAATATGCTTTGTTGGCTTCTCTGGTTTTTGGCACTCGGATGCAACTCATCGGGTGACTGGCTAGTTTACAGTGGCTGAGCTTCCAGCCGAACCAGCAGCAGCAGCAGCAATGATGGGCAATCCACAGACCTTCCTCACACTGTTATCTCTCCTGCACAACCAGATGTGTCTGAATATTCATTAAGACCAGACCTCTCCTGACATCTAAGACCTGCCCGGGCCCTCAGAGAGTTTCATTTCATTGGTTGCATGTGACCAAATCACTATATATCTGTTTCAGTAGTTTATTTCCACTTTGCAATGATAAGCTATTAGATGTTAGGGAATTGTTTAATATGTTCTGTGTTTATTTACCATGGATGCATGAATTTGGTCTCAGTTCTTTTGTTTGGTATTGCTAAATGTTTGAAGGTCTTATTTGAAGCAGCATATGAAGATAATTAGCAAAGGCCAATGGTTTGACAGTTTTAGATGCAGGGCTCCAGACAAAAATAATAATATTAATAATAAAGATGAGGGAGCCACTGGCTCCTAAAATGAAGCAGTAAGGAGCCGAATTTAATTTTCAATTGACAAATTACATAATCGCTCGATAAAGATGGTTGTTAAGTGCTTCAGTTCATAATGGAGCACTTTTAACAACACAGGCTGTGAGGGATGTATTAGTAAGTAGACTATGATGATTGACATGTGCCTTGTAAACATCAGTCTGATTTGTAAAAAATATTTCTGCCTGAATATAATAAATAAACATATAAAATGTTACATTAAGGATAGTTATCCAAGACAGGCACCAAAAATATACATTTAAAAAATTTAAAAAGTTTCTCTTATGGTCCATTTAACCTTACAACTGGTCTTAAAATGGTTGATTAAAATGGTTATTATTTTTAACAATTACATTAATTTATTACAACAAAACTCAAGTGTGAATATGTATATTTAAATACACATTGCGATATAAAATAAAGTTTACATCGCTGTAATGGTTCCAGGTTTATTTCAAATCATACTTTTCTCAAAAATGACTCTCAATTCAGCGAGTGAGTCAGAAGTGATTGGTTCTAAATAACCCTGCGTCCCAATGTTCATACTATCCATCCTAAATAGTATGTGAGATAAGAACTAATGTGTCCCAAAGCATAGTATGTTGAAAAGAGAATGCCAAAAGACCCCGGATGATCTACTATTTCAGTTTGATTTTTGAAGTGTGGATCCGTGCAGACTCTAATGGCTTATATTGCCCACAATCCATTACACAAAAGATTTTGTTCAGAACTACAAACACGAATTAAAAGCATCAAAACAAAATACAAACATAGCAGATGTCTCTCCAATACGTTAGGAAGTTAAACTAGATAAAAAAAAGTTTGTCAAGACAAACTTTAGGTTGGCTTGAAAAGCCAAGCTAGAAAGTTTGAAGTAGTTTTAAAAGCTTTAAGTTTGAAGGTTTTCAGTTTCAACTAGTTTGAAGTTTAAAGCAGTTTAAAAGTGTCCCTGTGGTTCAGTGGTAGAGCATTGCGTTAGCAGTGCAAAAGGTTGTAAAAAATGTATAGGCTAAAAGTGCTATAAGTTGCTTTTAGTCTGTCATAGATGAAATGTGGAGGATGTTAACTGTGACATGATGATTGACAGGCCAGTTTACAGTGACTGGATGTGCGTAACTACTATATGTGCAACCCGTTCTCATCTCAGGGCGTCATATAAGGCCATTTTGTCAAGTCCAGAGAGTTATTTGTTCTCAACTCTATGTGCTTATGAACAAATTATATGAAAGCATACAAAGATTAGTTCAACTGTCTATCCCTGACTGTATGAGACCCTGTGCGGCCCTGGCCTAAGCTCTTCTGCAGATCTGAGATGTTATACTGCACAAGCACTTGCTCTGCTGAACCAAGTAATTCTGTGTCAGCAGGAGAACGATGGAGCGTGCTGATTTCCACAGCAGTGAATTAACAAATTACTGCTTTCACAACCAAAGCACTGCTCTGTGCACTGCCCCCAGTTCTTCCTCCCTCTCCTACTGGAGGCAGAGTGGATTAATTCTAGGGTGTCTTTTGCCCACTGTTGATGAAATTGAGGCCTCTGATGGGGCAAAAGGACTTCTGTTGGGAGAAATGGGAGCAGATGGTCAGATGCCTGTGATCTGCTCTTTTTTTCCTCTATTTAACTAAAGGGGACACAAACATCACTGACTGGACACAATGAAGAATTTCAGGATTGTGTGCTTCACATGTTCAATTAAATTCTGCAATCTCTGGTTACGTTCACATGGTCAGTGTTTGGGATAGCAATCGTATTTGCTAACAGGTGTCACTCTCAAATTCTTTTTTTTTACAACAGTAGCTCAAATGCAGTCTGTATGAAAGAATAACCAAGTTTGAGGCCAATATTCTTCCATAACTACACATTGTGTAGAATTGTTGAATAATTGTATTTATTTATTTCATAATAAAAGGTACTGACCCCAAACATTTTGGGTAGTGTACAGTATGTTTCAGTGTCTCTGCAAACATTCAGAGTTATAATGTACTCCACACTTAAAAATGGTATACTGTAAGAAATAAATAAACATGAAGTATTTGTAAAAAAAAAAAAAAAAGGCTTCTAAAGCAGTGCATTAGAAAATGCATTTTTTCAGGTCTGTTAAAGTTGCTGTCCATGTTCAAGCATATATGTAAGTTTCAGAGTATATAAAGATTTAGAACAATGTATGTAAAACCTTGAATACAAAAATTAAGGGTTCATAACTGTATTTAGCAAACAGGTCTGACAGTCATATTTCACTACAGTGTGGATGTAGCTTCTCTCTGTATCCCTCTCTTTGTATCTCTTTCTCTGCCATGCTTTCTCCCTTTCTCCTCCTCTTTTTTCGCTCCTTCTAAGTCTCCATTCCAGGGAGGCAAAACCATAAATTCTAATTACAACAAAGTTGTAACAAGCCTGATTTCATTGCATGTGTTGTGGTTTCAAGACTCAACCAGATACTTTCCTGTATTGAATTGTCTTGGCACAATGTTTAACTCTCTCTCTTTAAGCATACATGCCACCCAAAATGCCTGGTTTTCAATTACACCATGTACAGTATATCAGCAGTGGCTATTCTCTCTCCATCGTAGTTTCACAACAAGCACTGCTGCTCACGGTGCATAATGGATTCCTAAGGCGATCAGGTTTTCAGCCAAGGCGCCTTGAATAATTAACCGTTCTGGAAGATGAGTCTCCTTGGGTTTCAAGGCTGATTCGGATTACCACGACACATGCACACACACGTTCACTGCTATGCTGTCAACATCAACCCGCTCTATCTGCGCCATCGCAACACCTCGATCCTCGCTGGCACACTGCAGCGTGTTACATCTTAACTGGGAAGATGTCTACAACTGGTGTCAAATTTTACACTTCCATATCCAACGAGTGATGATTTGAGTTTTTCCCGACAGAATTTTCTCTACATGGCACTCCTTTGTTACCTCACTCCTTAAATTTAACATCTGGGCTCAGGAAAGAGACTACTGGTGATCATCACAAACAACAAAACAGGGAAATTCTTATGACAATGATGTATATGTTTCATCGGTTCGCTGAGACTTATTTAGACATTCTGAGGATTGTCAAGAAAGTTTTAGTCAGGTCTTTTTATTACGTTTATTAAAAAAAAGAAAAATGTAAAAAATAATTATAACTATATTATAATAATTATAACAAATTATAATATAATTAGGCTAACTAACTAAACGCTAATGAAAAAGTTACTTCTGATCATCCTATAAAATAAATAGCGTTTTTTTTTTTATCATTTAAAAAACAGCATCTAAAAAAGGAAGTCTTTAAATGAAAACGTTACAGATTTTACATTTATCAAATTAGGATTCATCAAATGAAATTTGCAACTAATCATATTTTTGCAGATTGTGTAGCTTGTGAGATACATTTAATTTTCCACAATACAAGTGTTGATATGTCCTCAGATCACTTATAGCTAATGACATCATGCAGCTGGCTTGTGGCGCATCTTTTTTTGTTTGTTTTTGTAGCTGGCCACCTGATAGCACTTGGCATGACCTGATGCTACTCATGGCTGTTGGTACATGTTTAATGGGACAGCTTGTTTTCGCCCTATTACATCTATTTGAACAGGGTTCTGACACTCATCAGCGGGAATCTGAACAGCTATCCACACACTTAATTTCTTAAATGCAGAACGGACAGTGAGAACACTTTATATTACAGTGGCCACATTATATACGACAGAAATCACAATTTGCAATTAAAAGCATAAGTTGTCACCATTTATTCGGCCTCATGTTATTCCTAACCTTAATAAATTCTTTCTTGTGCTAAACAAAAAATACATTTTATTAAGTTTTATTATAAAAAATATTTTGTGTTCCATAATAAAAAGGTCAAGCAGGTTTGAAATAACAAGCGGGTGAGTAAACGATGACAGAATATTCATTTTTTTGGTCGTCTTTCCTTCTCACATTTATTGTTTGTAAGTATTACATTACGAATCATAAAATTGCGGTTATGTAACTTCACTGAAAACTTGCTCTTAGAAAAGTCTGCTAGCAAGATGTCTGGAAAGACTTCAAGCAGGCAACAAACAGTAAACCAGAGCTTCCTGCCACTTAAATGACCTTCAGATTAGTTTCCTCTAAATGCATCTGTGCCTTAAAAAAGTATTAAGAGGTACAACAGAACAGTGTTGTTATCGATAACTAAAACCAAATCAATTAAATATTGTTTTTTGTAATTAAAACTGAAAAATGTTTTTCAATTAAATGTCTTAGAAATTAATTAATTAATTTGTAAAAAATGTCTAATATTAAAAATGTTTCCTGAAAAACTGAAATTATATGATTTTAAGTGCTAAAATTAATATATACTGAATAGAAATCCTAAATAGAAATATTTAAACACGAATTAATAAAAATGAGGAAACCACAAAAAATAACAAACCTAGACCAAAATGAAGATGAAAACTGGAAATAAAAATTAAAATACATTTTATAATAGTATATATGATACTTAAATGACACTGGTTCAGAACAGCAGTTTACATTAATAATGGAATGTTTCTGATACTATAATTACCACAACACCTTGATCTTTAAATATGCTCTTAATAGTAATAACAGATCCAATCATGGTCCTCATCTTCCAACACTGTCTCCAAACCCTTTCATCTCAACATCTAACATCTTTTTACAAAAAAAACACATCAAAAGATTATAAGATGCGATGATTAATGAGCCAGGGTTTCAAATCTAATTTCCAGGTTTCAGGAGCCATTAGAAGGACTAAGCTTTAAGGTGATAAGGAACTAGCATTGTTGTGCCAAAAAGCAACAGAGGGTGGAAATTTCAGTTGAACAAATGAAATTATCTCCAGCATGGCAAGATAATGAGGACCACGTGTCTCCTTTTGAAAGGAAAACAGTTTGGCTCACTGTTTCGATTTATTTATTCATGTTTTGTTTTCTGCTCCAAGCTCATCATTGACATCAATGATGCAATCTGGTCGGGGAAAGCCTGCCTTGGTAAAAAGCCCCACAAACAATGGACTGCACTGCATGAGCGAGAATGAGACATTTGGGCCAGAACTGAATGATGAGATATGGCTCATCCTCATATGCTATATTCGCAAAGTAGCCGAGATAAGCTACTCAAGAGATAACAAAACCAAAACATGACAGAAGAGCACAGATTTGCTACATGATAATTTGTATGACTGTCCCAGGCCACCCAATATGTTCTTAAGCAGAAGTGGATTTTCAGGAAACTGAATCTGCATGAGATAATATAGTATGGAAATGAAGCATCATGTCAGTTACTCATACTATAACATATCAAGTCCAGTAATTCAAGCCTGGATAAGAGTTATACTGAAATCTGAATGAACTTGAAAACATTCATTTTGAAACAGCCACGGTGACAACAATGACAACAACAGGAACACAGCCTCCCTCTAACGCAAGCTGGTTTCCTGATGTTCGAGTGTTTCCTGTTGCTCCACGCGAAGATTTCTCAGGGCTCTGGGAGGGGGGGGGGGGGGGACAGGCTGTACAAGGTTCATCAAATCAGCCTACTTTAGTCATCAAAGGGGCAAAAAGTGCCACGGATCAATCAATATGAACCGCCAGACGAGAGAGCCACAAATAACAGTCAGGGATGAGGTGATGCGATGGCCTGGGTAATGTGAATGGAACCTGGGTCTTTGCTAAAGGAGCTTGGTAGATAGTGGAGCCAGACTAATGGTGAACAGAAATAGGGTTTTTAAGAGCCTCTGTAAAGTGATGATGACCAGTGAGACTGAACGGCTCTGATGACTGATCACTGGGTCATTAAAGACCCTGCTTGTTTTCAAACGCCAGCTCTAATCGTACAATAATACACACTGCAGACAGCAAGCTGGCTTATTTCTCGATGTGAGAAAAATGTGAACCCAGTGTGACCATTTACACCTCAGATACATTAGAATGAAGCAAAGGTTCTAGGTACTCAGTGAATGATTTAGCATAAACTTGGTGCTTGGTACCTACAATACAATTTAATTTAATAAGATAATATATATATATATATATATATATATATATATATATATATATATATATATATATATATATATATATATATATATATATATATATATATAGTTAATGTTACATTCACATTGTTTGGCATATAATATAATTACATTAACATTTATTGTGTAATATTTATTTTTACATGTATTATTGTTATCATTAGGATTATTGTTAGTTTAAATATTTGATATAAACCATGTTTTAAAAATAAAGAAATAAAAACAATAATTTAATAATTTAAAATCTAATTTATAATTTATTTAAATGTATTATTTATTTTTATATTATTATTAATATTGTTAGTAGTAGTAATATCGGCTAAATTATTAATTGAAAAAAAAGAGAAAGCAACAAGAGACAATGGCTTGAACCTCACTCACACTGGCCAGCAAAGCGCTCCTTTTTGTTTTGCGCTGCAATGAACTCCATGATTCATATTCAAACTGTATGGATCTCTCTATTTCTCTCTATTTCTTACAGTCTGTGTTATATCATGACTGTATGTGAAGAGATAAATGTGCAAATAATCTGTTAAAAATTAATTTTTTCTTCTGCTTTAACCTCTTCATGGCAGATACATGAGGCTTGGGTAAAATTACATGGGCAGTCACAGCCTATCATCCATAATTACCAGCAAGCAAAATATACATTGTCATTCAACGCTTGATTACTCACAGGTTTCCAAATATAAGGAGGACGTGTGAATTAGCTAGCAGAGAAATTGCTTTGACATTTTAGTCCTGCATCGCGACAGATTTCTGCACATATCTAGAAATGATTAAACAGGCTTATGGAGCGCTAGCATTAGTTAAGAAAACACAAGGGAGAGGACCATGGCTTATCGGTGCTATGAGCGGCCCTGTTAATTCACTACAAATTAGGCCTGGCGTGTGCAGTTAAATAATCAGACGCTTGTTTGTTTGGTCAGACTGCTGAAGGCCTTTATCTGACGTCTAAGTCTCTGTTGACGCTGAAACTCTTGTCTGAAATTAAACAGCCATTTGCCAGGAAACGCCCTCATGGCTGTTGAAAACTACCAACCCCGTCTTGGCACTTATGTGTAAGTGCCATTCAGCATCTGGTGCACGGGCTTAGTTAGGTAACCTGAAACCCTTCAACCCATCAAATTCATCCCCTTGTTTCTGAAGGAGATGGAGCTTTGGCCAGACGTGCACCTGAGAGTAATTTTTCACCCTAGTATAACTGACCTTTTCACTACAAATGGGTTTCTCTGAGTAAGGATATTATGGTGTAATATGTTCTGATCGTTAAGTCATTGGACTCTACGGGGCACGCTAAGGCCAAAAACCACAAGTGCAATATTATGACATAATTCTGAGCAATAACGTTATATTTACATTAATCTAAAACAGGATGAGATCATTATCGCAAATGTAACAGAACAGAAGGGATTTCATTTGCACAGTGCCAGTAGATTTTCATCCGTGCGTCAACGAATGTGTGTTTTGATGAAAACTGTCCCATTTATGACCCACTCAGTTTTATTTTATTGTTCTGGTTTTGACTTTATGAGGGGAGTGGATCTCATCACAGCTGATTTGTCATTGTTTTTTACACTATGTGGCATAAATCCACATTCATTAACTTTATAAATCCATTTCTAAAAAACTTTATAAAAGCGTCTATTTCCACAGTTTCACTGATTTATAGGACGTTAAGGCTTGAACACTAAAACTGCAGGCAGATCTATCATTTCTCTGTAAATATACTGTTAGCAAAGGGTAACATACAAAGCAAATACAGCGAAAGACGCTTACAAACACTACATTAACAAGATTACTGTATCTCCAATCAAGCTTAGCTTGCCACACATTAGGGCTCAAACAATACCATTTCATGTTTTTGTCTTTAAAAAACTACATATGTATATATACCTGTCAATATTCAACATCAATATTTTTTCATTAACTAATTGGCTTCATTACTTCCTGTCGCTCCCTCCAACCTCTCAAATGTATATACTCCCCAGGATTAAAGGGTTAAATGTGCTTGCCAAACTACATTTAATACAATGTTTATCAGTCAGACACAATGCCATTAAATAGTAAATTGAAATAGTAGTTAATTAAGCTTCTCGGGTTCCCATGGATGGGAATTCACTCACTCAGTATGTGGAGTATTGGCCCACAGACGTAGTTTATTGCTTTTTAGGGCCTAATCTGTCATTATGGCCTGGAAGAACAATGGTGAAACAGAGCTGTGCCACATGAAATGTGTCCCCTGTGTGTTTAAATGCAATAGCTGCACAGCACGACAACTAACCATCAGAGAACACGCCACAGGTCTCAATCACTCCCCGACATTGTTATGACCATGAATGCCCCTCTCACACAATGCCATTATATTGCCGTAAGGAAGAAAGCCTGCGGAAAGAAACAAGAAAAAACATAAGTGAAAAAGCAGTCCACGCTGGTGCTGAACCTCGTGTGAACCCCACACAGCTTCACGGGACACATAAACAACTCAGCTTGCCACCGTGGAGCTTGGGACGTGTGGCCAACAAGCATGTGTAAACAAAGACTTACTGCTCTTGCTTGCTCATTACATCTCTCCATTGGTGTTCTCGACTGCTGTTTACATTGTTTCGGTGTTGAAAAAGTTTGGTGACAGCAGACACTTGAAATCAAAATTCACTCATTCAAAGGTTGTGACCCCAGCGTTGGCGGATTTGTGCAATCAACAAATCAGAAAATCTGTCATCGTAGAACGGCGCAAACTGGAGCCGTACGCATTGCGAATTCACACAATTTGTTTTAAGCTAGCAACCCCAGAGGAGCAACGACACTACAAGTCACCGAAGCATTCAAGTTGTACAGCTCAGCAAGGGAAACTTGGCAAACACGATGAGTCTGTGTCTCAGACTTTGAGCCCTCTGTTCCCTGTACTGGATTCTGCTCCTTCTTTTACTCTGTATCCACCAGCATGGCCAACAGCACAAAGCAGGTGGCATTAAGATAACATCTAGTATGTATATTATATTTATAGTTTTATTAATATATAAGTGCAGATTTGATAAAGGTATTGAATTAATTCAGTTCATTGGCTTTAGAGAGAAGCTAAACTGGATCACAGCTACAGGAGCACCACTGCGGTTAAAAGCTAACTGTGTTTTTGAACATCAAGAAGTCAATCTGCAACCTTAGGCTTCCCATTCCACATTTAGATTTTTTTCTGAATGATTTATCCCATATATTTCCTATTGTTTAATATATTAAATAGGTTTCAAGTTATCGCAAAACAACCTTCGCCTGTTGTTTTGCCAAAGGAACAGTCTGGTAAGTAAGATCTAAATGTTTAGCGTGCCACAACACTGAATACGTCATCAACAATCATATGTGTCTTTTTTGTTTTATTCATTCCTACTTTATGGGGTATGGCAGTTCAGTGAGCTTTAATGGTTACATCAAAATTGGAACATTACTCTAAAGCATTACATCTTATTTGAAGAAAGAGAAAGAAAACTGAAGCCTTGGATCTGATCTGAAAACACATTAGCTGTATTCAGGACTTGCTATGGTGTGATGTCCTCATGCAGGCTTGTATCTTATTGGACTCAGGTGGAAACAGATGTAATATAATTGACTAATCTTAAAATTTCCCTGCAAACGGATACAGCTGCATGCCAGGCTCAGCGTGTACATGCACTCTGTCAGCCTGAGTTACGTCCAAAACTTTAAAAGTCTTTTCTATTGTTAAATGAGCACCTGGTTTCCATCCATCTCTTAGAAGAACTTTCAATAGATGAGAAAAAATGAACGAATAAGTCTTTGCCCATGCTAGAGGCGGTGTGTAAATCAATGTTTTGAGTGAGATAATGTATGTTTTACGAATAGTAACCATAAAACAATGTTTATTTCTGAATGATAAAAAGTACTATAATTATTTTTCCTGTTTTCTCTTTAAAATTAATGCAATGTTAAGTGATAATGTTAGATTATCTCTCAACTGAAGTTGATTTCACAGTGAAAGTTACATTATGTACTAACCCTCATGTCAAATGAGAGGTTTGAGATTATGTTTGTGCTGTACTCTTCTCAGTAATCGACGTGAATGTGGACCAGGAACTTTCAAACATCATAAAATAGGTCAGTCCCAGGAAGCCATAAGTTCACTTGACAGCTGTCACCATTCACATTCATTGTGTGGAAAAGAGCAGCTTTGACATTCTGCAATTAAAAACTCATGATTCACGGAAGTCACAATATGTGTTTCAAAAACTATTTAGAGGAAATAAGGTCAAAAATGTTTTTGTTTTTTTTTAGGTGAACTGTACCTCGCTGAATGTGGGTGAAGATAGAAAAAGAGGTCAATGTGCGGCATATGGGGTAAATATTTTTTTTTATTGAATACAGTAGGAGGCAGCTGACTAGACAGTTTTCTTTGAATTCTCATTTGTTTGTATTAGAAACGTTGCTTTCACTTTCACAGTTGAACTGTGACGAACTGATAAGTTAACCAAACAGTCCGTTGTGATTTCTAATCATGTTTATAGTTTTCCAAACATGCTTGAGCATGTTTGTTTCACTCAGCTTTATCAGCATCTACTTCAATGGTTTTTGCAGCCTCATATACACAAAAGGCAGCTTACCCCAGCATGTTTTACGGTTGAAGCAGCATTTGTTCACATTCGAATATCTTGCTTATGGGACCGTGAATCGTTTTATGTCTTTGGCAGCTGTGAGCTGTATTTACGATAAAATAGTGGAAAAATAAACGTCCCACCTCAAAGCTGTCACCACCATCAACAGTTAAAGGCCACAAGGCTGGCACTGCAGCGCAGACAGGCACAAGGACAAACAGAGGGAACGACTTTGCAGGTGTCACACGATCACTTCTGATGGCTTTTTTCCACTTGTTGCTCGGTCTGGAAATATATGCATTCTGTCTTGATATTCATAGATACAGAAAAGCTCTCAAAAAGAATCTTGTTAGATTTATGCATTACACATGACAAACTAATGGACGGGTAGTTTAGACGCTGTGATGTCCTGGATTCTTTTTCTTCCATTAATGTTTTATTGAAGCTGGTGCTACATGGCAGTAGTGAGAGTAGGAAACAGTGCTGTAATTGTGCATTGTGGTCCACTTAAATAAATAAGCACACAATTTGCATGTCATTTAGACTTTTTATGATGCAAAACAAATAATTTTGATCTCTATCCCATCTGTTTTGTATCATATTTTATGTGTGGTCTAACATAACGGATACATATTTAGTTAAATATTTTTTACATTTTTTAAAAAGTGTAACCATTTGGATTCAAATCAATCAACTAATTATTCGATACTTTAAAGAAATGTAGTTAGTGAAGAATAATGCCACTCTGTACTCTCTTACAGGGTTATTTGTGTACCCGCCCTGTCTGAATGCAGCTCTGGCCTGCACCTGGTCCCCCTCCACTGGCTTGCTAATGCCAGCTTTCCATTGTCCTTCCATTCCATTTGGCCTCTATCTTTCTCCAATGCACCTGCATAGTACAGATGGAAACAAACAGAGGTACTGGTTGGCCTTCTCTTTATAAAACCATTTCGTAAACATCTCTCATCTAGGCACTGTGGCAACAGGAAGATTAATCCATATGTAAAGAGAAAAGTGTGACAGACACATACACATACTAATAATGAATGGATTTGACTGAAACACTGAAAAAAATCATCACTTAATCATCAGACTGAGAAATCTAGCCAAGAGATCTATAAACTCTGACTTATGCTCAAATACATAACATTAATATACCCAAGTGTATTATATCTCCATTTTTTGAAAAAGAACTTCGACAGAACAAAAAACTGGCAACTGTGATTTAAAATATAATTATGTAAAATACATGACAATTTGAAAAATATATACAGAATAACATTTAAATATTATAGTTTAAAACTGTATTTTACAAAACTAATAAACCAATAAAAATATATATATATTCTGTATACATCCATACAATAGCCTTTTTTTATTTTTTTTATCGAGGTCATGTGACTACTAACACATACTGACAACTACCATAATAACACAGGTAGTAAAGAAAATCCATATGAAGAATCAAAGTTTATTACAAGTAGCTTTTCCACTTTTTTCAAGTTGATGTAAATAATAATATATAGACGGTGCAGTGTCATACACAGAAATAATAACTAATGTACTGATTTAAAAAAAATATTAAGAAACACAATTATTTGTTTGTAACATGTTTTTACTGTAGCATTTTGACAAACTTTCAACGTTCAAATTACATTAATTTTCACAGTGTAGTGTATTTTAGGCATAGGCATAGTCCGAACAATTAAACATTTTGATTTAACAGGTCGCTTCACAAAACACATCTTCAACTTTATACATTTTACTTCCTCTAACCAACCATATGTATATGTACTGTATATATATTACTTCTAACCATTTTTTGGCTTTATTAGCAACACGCTACAAAATCAACATTTTTAAATGATATCAATGTTTTATTAAGTTCTACATTTACTTTACAAGTACTTTTTGCCAATGAGAGTTTTAACTTAAAATTTTCACACATTTTTCTTAAGTACATGCACATAAATATAATTTCCTAGTACCTTTTCACCTCTATCACCTCTGTATATTCTTGACGAAGAACAGCCTTTTGAAATGGATCCGTGAAGACCTCAATGAGCGATTCAACACAGGCATGCCTAGAGGTTGCACCTACCAAAAACAATAATGCAAACAAAAACATATGAGTATATGTAGTTGTATATGAGACAAGGGATGCAGTCTACATCTGAAGAAGAAGAAAATAAAAAGTGCTCTTTTGGCCTGCTGTACCACTGAACAAGGATGACCATCACGTTCCTGGCAGCCATGGGACAGCACTCCGATACAAAGCCTTCTGTAAGTCCCTTTCTTTCTATTACCACATACATGTTTGGGTGAAAGCAGTTCTGAGAAAACAAACTGTGCCATATTGAAACTTTTTCATCATGACAGCCATCCAGATTTGTGGTCAGAAGCATGAGAATTCAAAAAGGGAGGAAATCATTTACAGGATGGTCTATTTAATGTCAAACGCATGTTAAATGTGAAATTGTTACAGTCATAACTAATAGTCTTCAGTGCTGTTTAATAAAAAAACACATTTGAAATATAAATCCCAGGATGATTGTGCACCTGATTGCTGATCACTCTCTGGGCTTTAACTAAACAAAAAAACACCCTCTGCTCACATGACCTCATGTAGACTTGCCATGAGATCTTCACCCAGTAATAATAGATCCAAGCTGAAAAAGCGTTTTGAGTTGATGGTTGTATTGTTCTTGACATTGCGCCATTCAGAGCCATGCAGAGAGAGACTGCCCTTACTAATATTAGGCAGACCTTCTTTTTCACAACACAAAAAAAGTCTCAGTCCTGTCAAAATGTAAAAATGTTGCGAATGACATACATTTCTGATTTGACACCATTTACAGTCTGTTTTTACTATATTTACACAGGTTAATCATCTTTTCTTGATATGTAAAATGATTTTATCTGTGTTCACTGTGATTCTTACAACACAAAAATAACCAAAAATGTACAAGAAATTAATGGATTTATGGACATGCCTCACACAATCCTTCAAAAATCATTGTAATATTAATATTTAAATCAAAATAGAGTGATAAAATAGAGGCCTTCCTGGTAATTCATGCATCTACGTCTATAGTAGTTCTCTACAAGATTCCTAAGAACAGCATCCCGTTCTAGTGTTTCCTTAAAAGAAGTCCAGTGTACTCAGATCTAGACAAGACTGCACATGCAAGAATACAGAAAAGCAGACAAGATCTCATCTACCCTATGATTCATAATAGTCCTCAGGGTGTTTCAGATGCTACCCAAGGAGCCCCCTAATGCCCCTCTGTTGATTCTCTGGAATGTACCCTTTAAGCAGTTCTACAAGGTGTTATTCAACTGCAGTGCAATTACAGAACCAGTTGTGAGAGATGTATTATGAGATCGAACCGAGAGCAGGGGAAAAAAATCAGCCCATCGAGACCATGGGGTTATGATGTCTGGAATGAAAAAAAAGGAAACTGCTTGCTGATGTCAAAGAAATAAGGGGAGACTATAACTAGAGCCAGAAACAAAGCTTGGTTTTGCTTTGTTGACAGGCAAGGGCCCTGATTGGAGGGCACATTCACTCTCTGTCACTTGGCAGCTTCCCTGCAGACCCACAGAGCTCCTAAGAAAATAAACTAAGTGGCTTTTGCTTTTGTGTACGGATAAATTTGCGGCACAGGCATCATATCACTCTATTGTGCAGACAGACAGATAGCTATGTTTTTCAAAACCTAGTGACGTGCCTAGGAAGCAGCATTTTAAGGTATCAGTCTTGGCACAGAAGCTCCTAAAATAACTGGTTTTAACCTATTCTAAGGCATCATGAATAATTTGGGGAGTATTTAATCCCAGGATGCACCACAACAGGTAATAAAAAGAAAAAAAAATCTCCAAAGATGGGAGAAACGTATTTTATTAAATACTAAACAGTTCAGTTCAATACTGTGGAATTTGATAGAACGCTGCAACATATTTTTATGTTAAAGATGCTCTCATTCACTAAAACCACACTTAAAAAGGTTCTAAAACTGGGTTCTGGGAGACTGCAAGAGAATTTCAAGGGAGTAAAAAAAAAAACATTAAAAAATAATAATGAATAATAAATAAAATTTTATAAAATAAATAGTACATCTAACAGTACAGCGTTTATTATTTTAATATTTTAATATTTCCCAAATCTTATACATGGTTGTTATTCATAAAAAACTTCCTTTTAAATTTTACAGTGGGGAACATGAGGATGGTTATATTTGAGGGTTCATGGCATATAAAACAGTGAAACAATGCAATTGAATTACAGCATTAAATGGGGAGTAGACTGTAAAAGCACATCTGGAATATATAATCCATTTTATGTGAAGCAGGGATTGTTTTCCTTTTTGTGTTGCGCATATTAGTTATATTTGGTGTAACTGGTGCTAGAGCCTGAGAGCTAAGTTGCTTTCACAGCCAATCTGTGTGTTCAGTATAATATATGTAGTGACTGTTTCTCTCTTTGCCCTGGCCAATATCACTCCCTCCCCCACAAGGGATATCCATGGGAACTGTGCCCCTGTTATCGGACCCCCACAAAACATGGCACTCACAGAAAGGAAATGAGACAGAGAGAAAGGCTAGGTTGGGATGGGGGAAGGGGGTAATGACAGGAAAGCAGCCATTGAACCAGCTTTAAGGCTACAGCATCCTCAGAAACTCATTCACAAAGAGCATGGCCGGTTCAACGCCCATCAGTGTGCCTTTGTCAATGAAGAGACACAGCTGATGGGTGGGATGGAGAAGTCTATGAAGAGTTTATTATCTCCTGGAGGGGGGCGATACCATGAAAGACCAGCACCAGAGAACCACTGAGACCACTGTGACTCAAAAGGCAATCTTCTCTTAAAAATTAAAAAGTTTGGGTCTTCATCTGCAGAAGAGGACCATTTAAGCCTATGTCATTTACTACAACAAAAGTCATCAAACGCAGAGTCATTAAAAAGGAAATTACCTTGTAATTACCCATTGTCATTATGTTCGGTATTTTCTTTATCTGAGAAAGGACAGAACAATAAATGTCCCCGCAAACATCAAGCCTAAACAGACATAACAAAGACGGCACGTTACGAGGCTTTGAAGGGAAGGGGTGGAGTCATTCTGGAGAAACACCTGCTGGAAAACAAGACACAAGGCAGCAGCATTTACAGGATGAGTGATGACGCTCTGGAATAACTTCCATGTTTGATGCATCTTACGAAACCCAGAGCCATGACAGAGATATGCTCTTCCTGATAAAGGAGATAAGATGCAAAAGTTTCAGTCTGACAATTCTACAGTTGATGTGAAGAAAGATAACAAACATTCTGGTAAAAAAATGTAAAACCAGACGATACAGATCTTCTGGATATTTCATGTCTCGGTAAGCAGGACTGATAGTAGGACACAAATGAAAATGAAGTCAGAAAACAATTCTTTTCACATTTCAGGTCAGTAAAACATGTTTCAACATGAACACTGTAAACGCTGTCCCATTCATTTCAGCTAACAGCCATAGTAATCAATAGCATTTGCATCAAACATTTCCTGTTAGTCATATAGCATTAGTGACAATAAAATGACATCAGTTAATAGATCTATACTTTAAGTGATTAAACGAAAGCTTTTCTTTTGGGATTTTACTAGAGAAAAGAATCACTTCAGTGCCACAAAGGGAAGCACCATATTTGATTGCTCGCACTGCTGTTGAGTGAGCTGCCAGTCAACCTCTGTGAGTTTATGTGAGGTCAGAGTATGTTTACATGCACTTTAAATGTCTGATTTCAGTCTGACTAAAGCAATAATTTGTCTTTTTAAAACGACATGTAAACACTTTAGTCCAACTAGAACATGGTCCAGCGTGTAACAATGTTATTTTAGTGATATTTATATACTATAAAAATATTTATTCTTATTTTGAAAGGCCTTTAATCTTCATATTTTGAGATTTCATGCTAATTTTGATTTACTTTCAACATTTTATATATAAAAAGTTTAATTTTTAGTCATTTTAGTTCAACTTTTTATGTCATTTACTGTTTACATATATATTTTTTTACTATATATATATATATATATATATATATATATATATATATATATATATATATATATATATATATATATATATATACACATATATATATATATATATATATACACATATATAGTATTTTAATTGTTTCTGTGAACAATAACAACACTGGCATGGCATGACATGGCATTAATCATTCTATAATTGGTATTGTGTAACGTTGGACTGAGAAAGAAAGGGCTGATTCACTACGCCTTTAATCCTTTAAATATTTGATTAGACATCGTCATATGTATGCACAAAAACACTCCACAAAAACACACTATTGCCTGAACGTACATTATGTTATATCATGTGTATTCCTCAGCTGCAAAAAAAAAAAAAAGTTTGTGAAGCCTTGTTATCATGTTACTCAGATGTGTCACTGTATTTGAGAATTGAAATGTTGAAAAAGCACCTATAAATTGTTAAATCTACCCACTTTTCCTCCACTGTGCTCCCATGCAAGATACAAAGTGTTTGTTTCACCCAAAAACCCAATGGCCTTGTAGAGTTGTTTATAAAAACCTTCCAGCATATGTTATGAGCTGTACATGCGTGTAGGAAGCAGTGTTTTTGCTGTTGCTCTCCAACCATCATTTAATTTTCCAAATGTTCTGTGTCACATTAACTAAGAAACAGCTCTGCTGGTAAACATCAAGGCAGTTTAGCACATACACTCTACATTACATGTGTTTAATGAATTTCTCTCACCCTCTTATATTAGTTCTTCCATTCATACATATATTTATTTATATATGTACATATAAACAAGGAAACCAGACAATCTCACAATCTGAGAGGGCTTGTTTGTGAATGTGTATTTGCAGATGTCAGAATGTGGTGGATCAGAAACTCCATCGGTTAGGTCCAAAGACCCACCAATTTGCTGTCCACTCAGAAACCAGGAAGCAACAAAGCTCTCAAGATAAATGTGCATGGCGGCAACAGGAAGAGGAGGAGCTAGAGCTGCCCAATGACAGCCAGGCCTCAGGGAGCTGCAACTGACGCAAACCAGGAAGCCACCTGATGTGACTGGGGTCAGATAAACGCACCAGCAGCAGCCGCGGAAGAACAGGTGCTTCCTCCAAGCTTGCTCCCTTCTTCGGCCATGTCAGAGTAGACTTTTCCCAGCCTGTGTGTGCGTGTGTGTGTGTGTGTGTGTGTGTGTGTGTGTGTGATTGAGCGGAGCTGTTAAAGGAACAGCATCCTCGGGTGAGGCAAGACGAAGGACAGTGCACGCACACAGGCCAGGAAATGCCGCAAAACCCCGGCTGTTTTTGTTTTTGTTCACCCGTTCTGTTTCCATATACATAGTGTAAACACACATTTACTTACAGAAAAAGACAAACTCGGTCAGGACTCACCATCAAGGACCCAAGTTCATCTCCTCCTACAGACACTTGACAGTGACCCTGCAGCTGTGAACATCACAGATCCTTCAGATCAATCCTTCTAATATGTTGATTTAGTAGTGCTCAAAAAACATTTCTTATTAACATCAGTTGTGCTGCTTAGTATTTTATAGAAACTATGGAACAATTATAATGTGTTTTTGCTGATTGATTCCTTTCCCAAAACATTTTACTGACTCCAAAGTATATACAGATACGTACATATTCTACATAGATAGACGGGGGCATGGAAAGCTCGGTGTCCATACGTGCTGAATGTATCACAGAATAAAACAATAGGAAGAGGAGAGCGGGGGATTTGGGGGGGTGGGGGGGAGGCATCTGAGTCATCGCAAGGGGAGGCACGTATGCAGCCTCTCCATGGCCTCATGCACACATTTGGAACTCGTTAAACTCCTGACCTGAGAACAGTTCTACAGCTGAAGACAGACCACCACAGCCCAAACTATCTTCTTAGATGAGTCGGTTTCCTGACCTCACTGAAAACTCAGAGCTCATGTGCAAGTGAGCGGGAATACCGCATGCCCCTGATGGGGACCGCAGACCCCTCAGGCCCCCACTCTTAATTATTGCTAGAATGCCACAAGAATTTGTACAGATGTGTTTTGCCAGAAAAAAAGGTCAAACAATATGAAAAGAGGATTTTTACCATGACACCTAATGGATGAGAACCTTGATTAAAAACTAAACAAAGAAAATAATGTTTTATGTTCCATTTCTGAGAATAAATTAAAGTAAATATTTATATAAATAAATATTATATAAACACACACACACACACACAAACATATATATATATATATATATATATATATATATATATATATATATATATATATATACATATTTAATACACATGGAGAAATCAGATGCACAGATAAAGTTACATCTTTGAAACTTCCCAGGTGACAATATGTATTATTTTAGCTAAACACTGAAAAAGCAAAAAAAAAAAAAAAAAAAAAGCCTGCCCTCAGGAACAGCCAACCGTTTTCCATGATAAGGATTTTTCTATTGTTTTTGCAACAAGACAGCTTGAGTGGAAAAAAAATATCCAGCAGCCGACCGGCTTAGTTGTTTCACGGTGATATAATGCCCGTTCACTCTTTGTTGTGTGAGTGTCAGTTGGCGGCTGTTGAGGGGGGGCATGAGTAGTGTTGCCCCTTTGTTTGTTTTCAATGGCTCATAAACAGTCTGCATAAACCGATAGAAAAAGGCCTGCTTCCCTTTTGCTCTCTGTGCGGCTGATTCCTCGTTCACACTCCTCGGGCCCTACGACTATGGGATTGTTTTGAGCTGTCCAGCGAGGAAGGAAGCCAGTGTGAGAAAGTGCCTGTTTTTTTGGAGTGGACAGGATTTGGCCTCATCGCGCGCGGTTCCTCTTTTCACCGGCTAAAACAATGCAGTGGCGTCACACCCCTCAACTGGTGCTCAGCGTTTCACATGGAAAAATGTTCCCAGAATTCCGCTCCCAGGCTCAGAGGTAAGGCTGGGAATGGAGGGAGGGAATAGAGAGCAGAGGAAATAGAGAGCGAGAGAGGGACAGGAACGGAGAAGAAGCAAGATCAGAATTGACCAGTGGTCACATGCTGCAGTGAGTCTGCGTATCTATGGTAACGCTCCTCTCAGCCTGAGCCTGTGGGAAAGGTGCTTGATTTCCAGGAAGGTGGTATGCAGAGCAGCGATTGAACACATCATCATCATCTTTGAGGACCTCCAGTGGCTCATATGCCTTGCTAAATACAAAGTCCCTTCTTACCTCAAAAACATCAAAATTAGTGTTTTCTTTCCATATGCCATTGGCACACAAATGTAATTTCTAATAGGGGGAAATAAATTTGGACCGAGCATGGCTGAGCATGCCTGGAAGTGCTTAATGAGAAGCAAATGAGGCTGAGTTTGACCTTGAGCTGACATCGCTGCCAGAACTGCACACCACAGACAAGACTCTCTGTATTTGCACCAGTATGGCAAGGAACTGGGAAATAATGAAATCATACAGCCATCTGCCCCGGATCCATCCCGATACTGCTGCATATTGATAAACAACCAATTCAAATATTGAATTTGTGAAAAACTGATAAAGATGAGGACGATTAGTCAGTCCTGAAAAGTTTGATCAAAAACAAATATGATCGCCAATCATGATTATGGAATAAAATAATATCATACTAGCACATTTCTAGAGGATGCCGAACTGTCATCACTCACCCATTAATAAACACACATACCCACAAACATCTTGAATTTGAGCTGAGGTAGCAAACAGGATCTAGAATTAAATTTGAATATATTTATATCAATGAATATATCATATAATATCAATGAATATATATAAGTAGAATTAAAACTAAATTCAAAGGAATTCATATTCATCCTGGTTTGAAAGGGTTTTTTTTGGGTGGGTGGGGGTGGGGTTAAAATCTTAAAATTTGGATGGATGAATGGATGGATGGATGTTGGATATTACAGTCACTTTCTCACAATCACACAGCAACAGATGCTGGGAAAGACAGCCAGATGAGAGCAAATACATCAGCGCAGAAATGTGTGAAACATGGAGTGGGACCCGTGCCAGCTCACCCATCGTTAACGCACCCCCAAATACACACCCTTTGTATGTTCACATGGGCAGCCAAGAGCACCATGTGTTTTCTGTGTTTGTGAGGTCTCTCATGTGTGGGGGTTATCATACTGCATTGCTAACATTAGCTGATACTGGGGTATTTGTAATTCTATTTTAAGATTCACTACAGCACAACACCGTGAGGATAAAGAACCAAACAGACAGAGGTAACACGGGAGGCAGCATTCGATGAGGGTGAGAAACACGGAAGATCACAGCCAGCGCTCTGCACAATTCAGGACAGACCTCATGTGAGGGCTCAAAATAATCATCACGCAGATGTTCCTGTACGCAACCTCCTGTGTTAGTAACAGGACCTAATGGTCAAAGCGTAAGGATGTGAAACTTCTCAAAAACATAACATGCAGGAAGCGGCACTTGGAGACGGAGGAGGGGTAAAGGAGGTGGAATGAGGCAAAAGAGGAAGCTGACTTAGTGTTGGTCTTATTGCTCATTTGATTAAAAAAGAAAAAGAAAAATAAACAAAGCAACTTGAAATCTGACATAACATTATTAGTCCTAAATGTATGCATGACTGCCATAAAAATGTTATTGTGATACCAGGCATAGGTGTTGACAGAAGCTGCCTCTGGATATTAAATGAAGGCTGGATTTATCTTCAACTTAATTTGAAAAATGGAAGATAATAAAGACATTTAGACAGCAGAAGCTGAAGCAATGTTGATGTTACATGGCCACTTTGTGAGGACCATAAAAATGTGTTGGACAAAGTAAGGATCGAGTAAAGTTGTAGATTGAGTACACACAGCTGGCAGATGTATAGTATGTGTGTGGGAGTGTGTGTGCTAAAGCATGCAAGTACCTTCCCATGAAATTATAAATATTTTCAGGGATTCTGACATGCATTCCAAAACAAAAGTGACAAAAGCCCTTTAAAAAATAATGATTAAATGCCATGGCCTGTAAGTGTTTTATGGCTCCAGGGGCTCAAATGATGTAATGATTGATTTGAATCATAACTCTTTATGATTAAACTATTAAATTGGATAAATTGTGTGCCAGCAAAAATAAAACACAACAATATAATTATATATAGCTGATCTGCTAGTTTATCAAACCACACACAAAAAAATAAACCAGTGCACAATGGCTCGTAGCCTGCGCTCTGTGTTCTTGTTTTGAACTGTTGGGCCAAAAGTGTCTGTTTTGAAAAGGAAATAAAAAATTGCCTTTTTTCCTATTGCAAATAATAAAATACAAATAACTATATAATTGTGCATTGTTAGGAGAGGAAAAATAAATATACTTATCAACATAGAAAAACTTATCAACTAATCAAATATAGAGGATAACATATTTATATATTTTGTTGATGATGTCAAGGGCCATGAATTCTCTACAGTATTTTGGCACAAATTCTGCCATTAAACAGATGCCATCATGGAAAGTTTGCTTGACATGCCCTCATCCTCAAAATTACACAAGACAAAAATAAAAATCTAGACTACTTTAACTTTAAATACGGGTTCATTTGCAACATGTTTTGTGTCACTTTATTGTCTTTCGAGATCATGAAACCAATTAAATGACATTTAAAGAACAAAATAATAATTTGTACTTTTTTCTTCATAAAAGAATATTTATCAATATTTTATAATTTTTACTTTTTTAAATAAATTTTTGCTTACAATAAACTTTGGTAGATAGAGCCCAAAACTATCATCCTTCAGTGATTTTTGCACTGAAAAAAAGAAAAAAAGAAATAACTGTATGAAGCCCCTGGCCGCGAAGAAAAACCAATGGAGAACTACTCCTCTGATGCACACAGTCCTGAAAACTTCTATATGTTTTAAAATCAGGAAAAGCATCAGACAGTGACCCCTAAGAGTAGTTACCTTGAATACGTCCACAGACAATAAAGTGATGTCAAAGATGATCCCTGAGCCAGGAAGGCCACAGTAAACAGGATGTTTCTCACCAGCAAGCTGCATACCATATCTGAATGAAATCACAAGCACGTAAACATTCCGAAAGCGAAGCTTTCAAATTTAAATATTTAAATAGCACCGTTGTACACAGGCGATGATGAGAGTACTTGTCATCAGCGGAGCCATTGTTTTGATAAAATCGAGTCCGGTTTAGATCATGCGCTTACAGTATAATTGTTTGCTCAATCATTCATTGCTCAAACTCCCAAACTCACTGTAAACAGTCAAATCAGCTGTGTCCAAACACAATGAGTAAGACCTCAGTGATTTCCCAAGAAATTCAATATTTATTCGGTCTCAACCCATTCTATAGCCTTATATTTAAACCACATCAAAGCACATTGCACTTAAACTGCCTCTGACCAAATCGCTTACTCTCACTGCTTCCAAGTCAATGTGTACATACATACCCACTTTCACATCACACAGCCACAGTCAGTGCAGACAAACACAATGACACACACAGCTGTCTGGAGGCTGCAGATAAGACAGGCAAGCTGTGAGGAGATGGAAATGTGAAGGGAACAGTAGGGGGAAGGAGCTGAAGAGGGAGGGCCTGAAGGATGAGAACGATCAGCTGTGAAAAAGCCAGACAGGTCCTCGTAGCATTGTGAACTTCTGTTAGGGGATGACTCTCACATGAAACTATTGTGGCAAATTATATAGCCAATTCATAAAAGTGCTAATGACTAAGATAGAATGACTCTTTCCTATTGTTTCCACTTCGGTGAGTTGTATATCCTGCCGCAGGCTTCGCAATCCGACTGTAATTTGTGCAATAGATAGATTATTGAGATATACCATGGCAGGCAACAATAGTGCTGATAAACGAAATAATTCCCAGGCAATCCTTGAACGCTGGGACTGGCAAAACATCGGAGGGTCAGTACGGACGGAACACCCCTTTCATTTCCACAGGCCACAATAGGGAAAAAGGCAAGGCCTTCTCAGCATTGTGTTCCCAGTGCGGTTCTCTGGGACATTGCAACCCTAATATGTACACACAGGATGTGGGACGAGTGACAAAAAAGGTAGAGCTGAGAGAGCAGCTCAAGTGATTTTGGGTATTCATTAAGAAGGAATCATGTTCTGGATGTTTAGCACCTGACTATGTACTGTAAATCAGGTAATTATGCCATTTCTGATTTTGCAGGTCAATGTTACATTTTATTATTATAAGCCTGAAGCGAACCTGGCATTGTAGGCAACACATGCAACACACTGAGGTACAGAAACACACTAATGTGATATATTGTATATAAACTGTTGGCTTCAATATTGTACACAATTTTTAATTGTACACAAACTGGACTATCTATTTGAAAGGGAATTTAGTTTACTGCCTGCTTTCCTGTTTACTGTTTTTGATCAAGTAAATGCAGCCTTAGTGAGCATTAGAGATTTTCAAAAAAAAAAAAAAACTTGCCAACCCCAAACTCATGCTGTGCATATGTTAAAAATTGAGTGCAGTTTACTTAGAAAGTACTAAAAAGATTGACTTAATTTTAATACAATACAGCGCATTTAACATTTAATGTTTTGTTATACCGCAAATATCTTGAGAATAAGATGCCACAGCTGTGCGTAGTACAGTCAAGAACATCTTCGTCTAAATGCATTACTCTGTGTGCATTAGAACAAAGCATTAAACCCCAGGGAGTTATCGCATATACATAGACAGGTGCTTGTTTGATGTGGATATGAAGAATGCTCAGAAGTGACTCCAAAATAATAAACTAGATTAGAACAGTATGTAACATGTAAGCTCTACTGTACACATATGATTATAGTAACAGTGTATGACTCAAGAAATATTTACCGGTTGCCACATTCAATCCCCAGGCCTGAGCCAACATCATTCATGCTGATGCATATGAATTATATTAATACTCACTTTACAATAGTCCTAATGTGGCTAATAAGGTTGTTTTTTACAAGTCATCATTAACTGTCTCCTAGCTGGGAAGTTCTGGTTAGAACAGAACCTTCCCAGTTAATTTAATGGCATTACACCTTACACACAGCATAACAGCATCGATGGGAACTCTGAAAAGATTGCAGCCAAAACTACTCCTCCAGTCTAAAGAAATAAGGTAGAGCAAATAAAGTGTTGATTTTGAATGAGCCTGTGCAATATATTTGTCAATAAAATGTTTTTATAACATGTAGGGGAAAATGAAAACACATGACCTTATTAGCTTATAGAAAACCACAATTTTAATTATGGAATTTTTAAATGCATTGCTAGTGCATATGAATAACTCGTACTACGGATTACATGCACAATAACCTAAAGTAAACTTAAAACATATGTGATGAATTTAGAAGATTATAAGATATGTATGACAGCTGGCTTGAAAAATTCAAGACTACTTTAGAGTCATTATTTTTCATAACTAAAGTGAAATCTGAGAGCCCAAAGTTTGTTTGCTTTTTTTTACATTTTTTATTAGATTTTAAATCATTTTGAAAGGCATAGAAGATTACCCTAACAAAACATCTGCTAAACTGTTGGTTTACTGTCCAAGAATAAATTGTGAATTTATGTACCGGTAAAAAAAACTCTTCCACTTCAACACCCGACCAGGCTTCAAACTCAAAAGACCCATGTTCTGGTTGTTTGTACCTCTCCATGAAATGCAGCCCATATAAATATTTACATCCTAAACATTAATCAAGGTGCCCCTTTCTCTGGTTTTGCTTCCAGGCAAACAGCTCACTAAAGTGAATATTATGTCTGGAAATGAAACATTTTCCCTGATCTGACAAAGTAACAGACTGTATCTTGGTGGCCTTTCAGATAAGAATGGAGTGTGCCGTTTCTGCAGTCAAGTGCAGATGTACAGCACTTGGGAGATTTATAGTTAAAGATAGTCTGGGTTTGTGTTTATCTGCTTGTTTTACGTGTTAACATTTCCCCAGGAGATTTGGAGCTGCTGGAAAAAAACATGGATTGCTCAAAAATGTCCTCTGGGCCTGCTTTCTTTTTCATTCAAATTTGGGTCATGACATAAAAACCTCTTAGGAAATCCATAAATAATGTAAACATAGTAAGATTAATGATCTCTTACAGCTAGAAAAATATGATATGCTCACTCATCATGTGTGGATTTTCATGTGTGGTTTGGCTGAATCATTTTTCATGTAGTATTCCAGCTGAACCTAAGAGAAGGCTGCAAACTCTGGATGGAGAAGAGTGACGGAGGTTGTTGTTTCTCTGTAAACATAGAGGGTTGGCTTGTGGCTTGGACTGTTGGTGAAGCAGCACTGCTTTGTTTTTATATCAACAGCAAGCTTTAGGTTATGATGCTTTCTCTAAACAACCACAGCGCTGGCATATGGTGTAATGATCTCAGTTAACACTTATACATGTCTCTCCTCTTCTACAACTGTTAGTATTACCCGATGACCCTGAACCGAAATAACACTGACCTTGGAAAAGTAATTGCCAGGAGTTGTGGCATCCCAAAAGGACTTCTTGAAAGTATGAAGTTTTGGCTTTCCGTTTGGATCTCTGTCAAAAACATTTGCATCAAGGGAATCGGGTTTGTTGAAAAATTTCAGGAGCAGGAAATGGTTCTTAAAAGAATAAAACAGCTTCGGTCTTACTGTTAAATTTTGGCGTTACACCCCGTGTGAACTTGAGTCAGTACACTGGCTTAACAAACTAGTCTTGTTTTGCAATATTTCTAGAAAACCAAAAAGTGAATTCTCAGCAAAGATTTGGGAACAAAAGGCTATGGATTTAGTTGCTTTTTTAGTGAAAAACATAAGTAAAATAATCATACTTTATGTGCTATTTGCCTCAGGCTACATTCTAATACCACGATGAGCTCTTTTCCACTGTAAATTATACCTTTAATGAGTTATTTAGCTAGATTACTTGTCCCTCAGGGAAGCAAATTAAACTACTCAAAAGTGCAAGAACAGTTAGTCATTATTGATGACAGGCTCTTCATACTTACATGGAATGAGCTGTCAGCTCAGATCCTTATCCATGAAGATAAAGTTAGAATAAAAGACATGTTCAAACGTTCATTGTTCATTAAAAGAAATGTTAGCCACAAAGTGAAATATCCAGAGAACATTACTGTTCACATGGAGTTCACTGCACACTGTTCACACACACTGTGTACAAAATCCCACAAAAGACTCAGTGATATGTGTCTACAACATGCTCATGCACTACAAATTATCTTGCACTGTTCCCCAGCCAGCTACTTGACTTACGATGTTTCTCTTTGCACATGTACAGTATTAAGTGAAGCATATTTTTCTTTTTCAGTCTATGTATAGGAAAACTGTCTACCACTTGAGCTACAGGAACACTTTAGTGTCTATACTGATCTACGTCACTGTGGGACATTACACACGCCGAGGTCATGACCCATCCCAAAGGCCACAACCACTAGTAGTTTTCAGTAACCCGCTAGAGTCTGCATCCTCTAGACTGCTGTGTGTCACTGCCTCACTTAAAGTGAAGCTTACAGTTTTGTTTAATACCCTTCTCTTGCATTGCCTTTTTAAACATAGTAATGTTTGTTTCCATGTTGTAGTTGTTGTTGTTGTTATTTGAAAGAAACCACACTTTTATTAAGCAAGGATGAATTCAATTGATTTAAAAAGTATATATATATATATATATATATATATATATATATATATATATATGTGTGTGTGTGTGTGTGTGTGTGTGTGTGTGTGTGTGCGTGTAAAGAAATGTTTCAAAAATACAGTTTCTAGGGTATTTTGATCACATAAAAGCAGCCTTGTTAGCATTAAAGATTTCTTTCAAAAATAAATGATGATTAATAGCAACCTCCTAAAATGGTAGTGAAAGAGAGCAAACTATTAATATTTCAATGGAGACATTGGTGTCCAAAAGTCTGAGAACACTAAAAAAATTTATACAATTCCAATTGCATTATAAATTATATTATCAGCATAACAATTTGAAAGAAAAGTTAACTGAAAAATTAACTAATTCTCTTAATATTTGGTTTGTCCCCATTTTGCTTTAATGACAAAAGGCTGTGTAAAACCTGATGATCAAGCTCTCCAGTATGACATGAATAATGTCCGAAATTGACATTTGTTTAGTGACGAAGA
Source organism: Carassius gibelio (assembly GCF_023724105.1). Taxonomy (NCBI): domain Eukaryota; kingdom Metazoa; phylum Chordata; class Actinopteri; order Cypriniformes; family Cyprinidae; genus Carassius; species Carassius gibelio. Next base: position 16,428,251 of record NC_068390.1, on the reverse strand, counting down.
AATTGTGCAGAACCATAAATATCTCATTTTACATCATTACTTCACACTTTATTTATTCCAGATTTAAGTCTCAATAGCCCCGTTTTTCAGTGTGGTCAGACTTTTTGGATCCCATTGTATATTTGAAATCATAATCACTGAACAAACTTCTTTTTGGAAGCTACCACATTGTTTATAAAAGCCTTGTGACAGAAGCAGGGCATGCTGCCATTTACTACTGTTTTTATTCATCAGAATGATTCATTGATTTTCAGATGGTCACCAATTAGCAGAGACATCCTCAGGATATTCAATATTGGTAAAAGAATGCAATCAGGAAATCTAATGTCACATCACCTGGAAGCCCGACCATCTCCTCAAACCATTTTTAGTCTTCTTATTTAGTCTGCAACACACAGTCATTTTAGCATGAAACACTGTAGGAGTTTAAATCCATCTACATGTGCTTTTCTGAGCTGTCTGTACAGGTTTAACAAACTAACTACCAGCAGCTGTTTCTGAAAGTGGCACTCGTGGAAGCACTGACACATTCCCCTCAATTCTTTAATGGACATACCCCCCCCCCCCCCCCTGCATCCCCCCCCCTCACTATTAAATAGCTGCATGTTTGTGTCTGCTTCACATACACACACTCACACACTAGCTTCCTAGCAATCAGAGGCTGAGAATAGGAAGAAGGGAGAGGAAACGTCCGTGCATTCACAGTCTGGGAACAAGGGGTGAAGGGGGGAGACAGAAAAAAAGCGGAACCTGGAATTTGCAGAGGAAAAAACAACAGCCTTCCAAAAATACCCCTGACCCATCCCAAAGCAGATAAACAGAAATATTATTCCTTTGTTGCTCTGGCCATCATCATTTTCTGTTGCCCCTTCCTCGCTGGCCAGGAAGCTCAGTGGTAACTGCTCATTAGGAGTCTCATCAGCCTCCTGCTTCATGACGGTCACAGACTGAACATCACAACAGCTGAAAGACAAGCATGGTTTCCTGTTAAAACCACCCCATTAATCCCACTTTCAGTGCAATCAGGGATAGTTCTCCCCAAAATAAACCCGTCATCATTTACTCACACATGTTTTTCCAAATCCATAAGAACACAAAAAAAAAACATCATATGAAGAATGTTTGTGGTCACACAATGAAGTCAGTGGCGTCCAAAAACATTGATTTAGAACACTCTTATAGCGTTTTGCACAATACATATTGCATATTTAAATGTTACAATCAGGAAGTATTCTGTCATCAGTCAGAGATGATGAATGTCAAATGTCCATATGGCAGTAATATACAGCTATAAGTTATGTGGTTAGTAAACATCATGTATTCAGACACAATGAACATGTTAGGCAAAGATTCTAGCTTGAGATCTTAATGATTACACAATAAGTGTAAAATAAGACAGTTTTGTATGACAATCCAAAGGTGCCATCGTCTAGAGTTGCATCTGGACTGGCATCAGCCATCATTTTGTCATTTTTTGGGTGAACTATACCTTTAAGTTTCTTGTCTGACATGAACAAACTTATATACTTCTTAAATTAATTGCATCATTCCTTTGGGAGTTGTTATTGACTTTTTATTGGTATTGATTAAGTCATAAGGTAGTAATCAATGGGCATCTACTGGCTTCCATGAAGTTGTATCAGCGTCTTGTTAGATCGACTATACACTTTACCAACACTTTACAACTGTGACAGCCTGTGACATAACCCTTGCAATGAGCAATTGTGTGTCAGCACTTTAAGGTCACTTCCTCTGACCCCAGCTTCCTAAGTGATTCAATTTTCTCCTCAATAGTCTGGTTCTGAGTATTCTCGGAGAGACAGCATCATTCGAATGGCCATAATTGTGATAAATCTACTCTGGGTTAAAATTTAATTTATATGAAAAATGTGGTACCGTGTTGACTGACATCTATTCTATAATACGCTTTCATAAATATTCATAAATGTCAAACACTACTACACTAGTCAAATAACCTATTCTGTGTCTGCTGGGCTGGATGAAGCTAGTTCTAAAAGAAAAAGAAAAAAATGAAGACGATTGCTTCATCCATTAACACGCTCCTTGAATAATGGATGACCCCATGACCTGAAGCGTTATAGATGTGGGCCCTGGTGGTTAATTAGGTGAGTGGTTAACAAGATCTCTGGAGAGAACCCTCTGAGAGTTTAAAAGCATATTTTAGTTATGGAGTTGGGCCATCTATCTGACTAATGTGTATACATGCTAGACAAAGCCGAGATATAAACAAAGACGTTTTTTTTTTTTTTTTTCATAAAATGAAAGTCAGTGCAGTCTAGTGTTGTTTTGGAGCCTTTTAACTTATATGTGCATCATATTTTGTGTCGTACAAAGAAAGTCATACAAGTTTACAACAGTATGATGGTGAGTAAATGATGATAGAATATTAGCTTTACCCTTTAAAGATAATTATTTTATTTGACGTATGGCAACATGTTTTGTTTTCTTAATATTGCTATAAAAACTATTTCTGTAGTATGTTTTACTGGAGTATGTTTTACAAGTAAACATTATAATAGTTTCATCTTAATTTTTTTACATTGAATGAAATGTTATCTGCAGTTTCTTCAAAATCTGAGTGACTTTCTTGTTTGTTTAATTTTAAACAAAGTAGGTGTAATACCTTATAAAAACATGCTAGCAATATGCTAAAACATGATAACAGCATCCTAAAACCTGCCATTAACATGCTAATGTGTTAGAAACATGCTAACATTGTTTCTATTTATCTAACTTTTAAACTGCAAGCTTTTAAAACTACTTCAACTTAGATTTTTTTTCCAACATACAGCTTTTTAAACCTTTAACCATCATTAACCTTGGTTTTACTACAAATAAAATGATAAGATGCTGCTTCCCCTAGAGGGCGCTTTGGGGAATGCTTCTTGCATGATCTGTGTCTGAAGCATGAGTGTAAACATGACAATGAACTTGACATTGGCTGGCGGCAGGCTACGATGGCACAGCTGTTGTGGCCAAAAGTATAAAAGGGCACCTGTATGTCATCCACTTCTTTTCTGAAGGAGACATGCAGGAATTCCTGAAGCATGGCAAAGGTATGGAGCATCTCGTTCCCCTTCTCAGGGAACTATGGTTACATGCATAACTGGAGACGTTCCCTTTTGAATGGGGACTCACGCTATAACCCCAAAAGGGTGCTATGGGAAACAGTATACCAATGCCGCCATGCTGAAGGGATGAGTGCTTTATTGGTTGAGCTAAGTCAAAGACTCATAGGAGTCCTTACCCCTGCACCAGCAACACGATCATAGACTGGAGCTTCTCAAGAACAGAGGCCTCAGCAGGAGCCTAACTATGTTGTTATTCAGGCCAGCGTTCTAGGAGGCTCACAAAGAACCTAACACTTAGAGCTAACTGGCCCATGAAGCTCTGCAGAGTGAAGGTCTAAATGCAACACCTCTCAAAATGAGAGGCGACCTAGTAACACACCATACTAAAGTCAGTAGCCAAGGAGGCTCCCAGAGAGCCTAACAACCTAGCATACTACCTTACCACCTAGCCAAGCTCTATGACCGGAGGCCTTGACACGATGACTCTCTAAAACGGGAAGAGGCCAGCTATGCCCCATGCTAAGGACATCCTATGGAGGCTCGCTTAGAGCCTACAACTCACAGATGCTGCCCTAATGGAGCCCTGGCAAGTGGAGACCTCAATGACGATAATTATATGTAGCGAGAGGGGCCCTGACAATGCTCGCAATAAATGGCCAAGCTCTAGGAGCAGAGGACACACCATGATGACTCTCTAAAACGAGTATATGAAAAACCACACCACATGCATAAGATACCTGCAAAAAGATGTCCTAGCAATGCTCTGGTGAATGGAGGACTCAATAAAGATAACTCTCTGTATAGCATGAGAAGGCCTGATGACACTCACAGTAGCCAAGGAGCCTCACGAAGAGCCTAACAACTCAGGACTTTTCTAATTCCTCAGCATTAGATACATGAAAAAACATTAGTGTTATTTGAGTCAACAAGAGAAGCCAAAAAAAGGAAAACTTCCTGTTTGACTCATCCATGCTCTGCCTCCAACCCTACCACAAGGTGCAGGCATTCATCTCTCTTCCCTCGAGAGAGAGTCAAGCCCGGGTAGAACCAATTACTGCGACTGCATCAAGAAAAGCACACATCTAACCTCAAGCATGCTAGTTCAAACGAAAGCTTCTATCACTCTAAAAACAATTATGAGAGACCAGACTAGAATCACTATAAGTGCCATAAACTCCTTCAAGAGCCGAAGAAGTTCTTTATCTGTCTCTTGTAGTCAATCTCATGAATGCATCATACTTAGCACATACTCTTAGAGAAGACAGCATTCCAACCAAAAAATGCATCCCACATCACTCTGGAATGGGGACAGCGCAAATGGAGCTTTCATCGAGAAATCTGCATTGAGCTCCCTCAGGAGCTAAACACGCATGTGCCTTAATCATGTACAAACAAATGTCTCCTGAAGACAAGAAAGAGATTGACGTATTTCACAGGTGCCCTTTTATACTCTCGGCCGCATCAACTGTGATGCCATAGAGAGAAGTCAATGTCAAATTAATTGACGTGATGCTGGAGGCATTCCCCATAGCGCCCTCTAGGGAACAGAGCGCGAGTTCCCATTCGAAAGGGAACCATGGATAATTTTTGTAAGGGAGAAAATACTATTTCAGTCTTTTTACTTATTATTTAACTCAGTTTGTTACTTTGTAATTATTTGTGAAAATCTACAAGCAATTTCTGAGGGGAAATTGTTTCGAAGTAAATCCTACACCAATTGTATTATGTATCGCAAAAAGCAGCCATTTTATTGTGTTTTCATTAGTTCTCTATTTAATCCGATGTGTTGAGGGAGCATTTTGGGAAAAGCATTGCCTACTATAACCTGCAAAAAGTAAACATAATACAGGACTGAAAAGGATGTTAAGTTCAAGATAGTGTATTTACTTTTACGAAGCTTAACTGCCGTGTAGATCTCACTTGTTGACTGATTATTGACCACGTCACGCCCCCAGATGGCTAGTCATGTACCCCATGCAACAGATTACCCAAATTCTTTCAGACCTTTTGCCAGTATAACCTTCCACTCCTACCTGGTAACAAAGAAAGTAGACAAAAATCTGAATTTCACTCATGATTCCAGTGTTGCCCTCTGGCACCATCTTACCCCTCTTTGACCATTTACCCTCTATCTCATCTTCCAGTTTTGCAGGGTGGGATAGTGCAGAGACAACTGGGATTATCTTGGGCTACAGACGTTAATCCCATTGTAGCAAAGGCTTTGCAGAAACTGTGCCCCCATGTGTTGCTTTTGGCCATGCTCCCAAGGTGCCATGTACCTAACCACTGGGATTCTTTGTACTTCACTAACACTAACAACACTGACAAAGTTTTGAAGGTAAAAAGAGTCATATCACTAGCTGTACCAGGCTTCCACAGTGAACAAATACACAGAGTAAACAAAACACATGGTTTTCACTTTTGTTCACAGGCAAAGATCTGGATGATAAGATGTAGCGTGTAGTTGATTAATAGAGTATGTTTTCTGGGAAGATTAGCACATGCTTTAATTCAGTCTCGCATCGTGCTCTAAACCCCTTACATGGCTGCAGGTGGTCTCTCTAATCTACGTTCTGAATCTCAACCACATGTCTTCTCTTATAATCGAGTCAGGAAGTGGAACTAGTCTCTTTCTGTCATTAGCCCCACACTAGCTGGATGCATCAGGTTCAGCTGCTGCTCTGGAGGTGAGAGAACACAAATATGAGACTCATTCAACCTCATTGTTTCATTATAATTATTGCATGGTTAAGCACGTCAGGAGGAGTGACATTTGAATATACACTATTATTCAAAAGTTTGGGGTCAGTAAGATTTGTTTTCTAAACACATTATACTGTTGTTAAGTAATTATTCATTAAATTGATCATAAGTGACAGTAAAGACAGTAAAGTAATTTCAATTAAATGCTGTTCTTTTGAACTCTTCCAAAACATTTTTAACAATCTTGCCAACCCCAAACTTTTAAGCAGTAGTATACACTTGAATTATGAAGACATGGAAGTGGAAAAACTTAAAAACATAAAAAAATGATGTTTTTTAATGCTATGATGGAGTTGTTTTTAATATACATAATTTACTGATTCAAACACCCACTTTCTGCTAAATAAAACAGCCACTAATGTTGCGCGTGTATCTGAGAAGTTCCCTTATTCTGCATTTCAATGTACAATTTAATATATTTTTATGTACTTTTCAATAGGGTTTCTTCCAGAAGGTCATGATATGATGGATCGCAACAGCTTAAAATACAGTCATCGATCGTGGTTTCAACAGAACAACTGCCAGTAACAGCATTCTTGTGAGGGATGAGAGGAGTGCTGGAACAATGCTGTTGTGTCAACATAATGTGGAAGAGAATGGTAGAAAAGTTCCAAAACAGGTTCAGAATGATAGACAAGCTCTTCTCAGTAGGGTGATGGTTGGGTGCTAGTGATTTTGATGAGAAACCTTCATGGCTCGCCAGCAGACAAGATGTCTTATTAGATCGCTATGCTTGAGTCCATTTGTATCTATATTCATTATGTTCAGAAGTGTGTGAAGCCAAATATACAACGAAACATGAGCAACTCCGATGAATGAACCTTCCTCAGTGGAATATTTACCAATGAGTGCTGTCTTGCTTTAGTCATTTGCTGATGCTTAGCTAAAACAAATAGAGCTCTGAACTATAATCAGTGAAACAGGTGGCTTATATTGCTGATATACAGCCTCTCAGTTCAGCACTACTGATGGACTGGATATTGATTGGCCAAGACAGATTGTGGCTCAGAGATCAAATGTAGCATCGCGGAGTGTGAAACTGCCATGTTTTTAATAGGGGTGTAATCCAAGTGGACCAGGGCCATCTGCCTCCACTTCCAGTGCTGGCAATAAAAAAAGTGTTGATAAGTCACTCCGACAAAAGAAGCAGGTTTGTTTTATAAATTCTGTATTTACAGTAACAATGCTGAGAACTTATGCATGTGGTGATACGAAGCAGATGTAGCTGTCATAAATAAACCATAATGAACCTTATAATAAGGAAAAACCTTCTTTATTTATTTATTTATTTTTATTTGCTATTGGTGATCTGGCAAATTAAAAAAATATATAGACGGATAGTATATATATATATATATATATATATATATATATATATATATATATATATATATATATATATATATATATATATATATATATATATAAATAACATATATATATAAATAACACATATATATATATATATATATATATATATATATATATATATATATATATAATATATAAAATCTACATCAAATGCTTAAAATGATTATCCTTCCAAAAGCTGGTTCATTTGTTCGGAAGAGGCAGATCACCAGAGTGATCTCACAAATCGTCAGATCTCTAATCAAAGCCAAAACAAGAAGACATATATTGTGTATAAACCAGACAAATGTGTAGTGGAGGGAAGTGGTGTAGACACAGGAGGAAAAATGCTCTGTGATCCACTGTTTTGCTCACCGCAGGGGTGATCTGAGGACTGAAGAAAGTCCTCTTGGGACTTTAGTTCGTTCAATTCCACAGTCACAGTTTCTGGATCAGATAAATGAGTTGAAGAGTTCAGTTTTATGGTGTTATCAAATGGCCATCTTTAAAGTAATTACAGTAGGAAGATTCATTATTCTTACTAACAGCAGCATTTATGTATTTTCTTAATTCTACTTATTTATAAAAAAAAAAGATATGTAACAATATCTTGACATGCTTAAGTGTTCAAAAAACACATTATTTTTCAAATACTGTACATTATTGTAGGTCCTCTATACCCCGCTTCTCTCAAAAATGTCATTTTCTACAAAGTCCCTCCTTCTGACAAGCGCTCTGATTGGCCATCTGATCCAGTGCATTGTGATTGGCTGAACACAAGCACTCGTCGGAAATGTAACGTCCCTTTCCATAATCGCGAGCTTCATCTTTCAAAATAAATGTAAATACAGTTAATAATATCCTTAGTTTAACCATCAGTTCAAGCTCGAAAGGGGAACAGAGTGGTGTGACTGACACAGTGATGAAGCTCGTATGTGTTTGCAGTACACAAGCCACGGACGGTTAAGACAGCTGACTCCACTCTGTGACCCTGTCTCTATCTCGCTCATATACACACACACGTGCGGGCGAACACACACACACATAAACGACGCGCAAAACTCTGCATTTGAATAGTCAATAGCAAATACTTGACCTAATAACAAAACATTACGTTCACGAAACAGTCGTCCATAAAATGCGTGGCTGTTCTGTTGTAAGTAATCTTTCCTAAATGCATCTACTTTCGGAAGGCCAAATAAAGTGCTTTTGCTTTCGCCTAGATACACACAGCATCTCCCTGACATGGCTGCTTCAACACTAACTGAAACCACACCTTCTTTCTTTGCGTGAACATATTTCCACATAGTGACGTAGATGTGTGGGGCCGTGTTTGAATGAGCCGTTTTAAGGGGGCATGGCAGAGTCTTAACTTTGATAAGGAATATTTCTTTGGATTTGAGACTTTAGTCTTTGCAAATTTACAGATCTTCTTCATGCACCAAGAGCTTGTACACTCCAAAGAGAAAGGAAAAATTTAAATCGTATCATATGACCCCTTTAAAACAACTTGTTATTCGAAGATTGGTTTTATCTCCCTTTTGAAAAGAGACAAAGAATGTTAATTTTCCACATTTAGCACAATGCACTATAACATCAGCAGTGTGGATGCATGAAACAAATCTATCTATAAATGCTCAGTTGTTGCTTGCACAATGTCTGTTTAATTTGAGACATATGGCACCAGAGGAGATAAGACAGGCAATGTTTTCCACAGCTATCAAACCAGAAACCGGCTTTCTACACAACCTCCTGGGTGCAAAAAAACGATACCATCAGACTATAAACCCTGTTTAATGATTTGATGAAAACAGGCTGATTTGGACCATGCTGAGTTGGGAATTGCTATTTTACTAGTTGCAAAACAAATGAGTTGATATGCCTTGTGGCATTGTGGACTAATGCACTGCTTTCTCCACTGAAAATCAGTGATTGATTAATAAAAATAAGCCAAAACAAACATGTCTCTGCTATGGATAATTTGTTATAAATTGTGCTTTTAACAATTAATTCAGTTCATAAATAAGATAAATATCAGTGAAAAGGGTATGTCTTTCCATCACTTTTTCTCTCCCTTACTCTCACTCTTCCTACATGAATTTTCTTTCATTTTATTGTTTAATTTGTTCTGGCCACCATCGGGATGGCAGGTGTGTAAATATGACTCATAAACCCTCTTCAGTACATCATCTTCATAAGAAAAAAGAAGAAGAAGATAAATATTGTGTCTCTGCATTTATTCGAAAGCAGACAAGATTTGAATATGATAATAGCAAATCAACAAACACTTCTTTCACATATCAGGGTCTGTGTAAACATCCACTAGAATTCCATTTTAAAAGTGCCTTGATAAATGTTTAATAAAAACACTAACCTGTTAAACGTGAAGTGAGGCATATTTATTATTATTTATAATTATGGCTGCCCTTCCCACTAACTACCAACTGCCCTATTGACCAAAAGCTAATATAAAAAGAATCCCATTAATAATAATATGATAAAAATGTATGCATGTGAGGTAATTACAATTTCTAAATATTATAAATATATCCCCCCCCCAAAAAAAATTATATATATATATATATATATATATATATATATATATATATATATATATATATATATATATATATATATATATATATATATATATATAAACAACAGAGGATGGAGGAAAAGGAATTATAGTTTAGCAAATAAGCTGATATCCTCCCTCAACTTCAGACCTAATGGGATCAATGAACCACATCTGGCTGTATGGCTGCTCTATGATTTAAATATATATTTAAATATTGAGCTTGTTTTGAACTGAATCGTATTTTATAAACTGTAACCATAATAAGTGATTGATAATGAGATATTCAAGCTGTCATTTCGGCTTACTACTAAATTTGACAGGATAGCCAGAGAAACTATATGATGCCTTGTCTTAAGAGCTCAAATGTCACAGCTAACCACAAAGCAATTAAACCCTCTTTCATGCACTTTCGCCACCTGTGCATGCATCAGGCGTTTGCTTCAAATTCTCAAGTTGGCTCGTTCAGAGCGCACTGGCAAATGGAAACATTCACATTATTGTAATGCAATTAATGCACTGCTTGGATGCGCCGAGTCTCTCTCTGTTCACACTATCGATTCTAGCTAAATGAACAGGTTCAGTCAGTCAGTCAGTCGATCAGAAGAGAATGCGCGCGCTCAATGTACCACCAGATGGTAAATAGAAAATCCTCAAGCGACATGACAGTACAATAACACACCCAATCAAAAATCAATAACGCCTGTGGACACTGGCAAATATGGAAACCAAACTAGAAATAGGCTACTTTCGATTTAAACTTCTTTGTAATTTGCAATGATATTTATTTTCATAGCTATAGGTTACAATCCAGTGCTTCATGAAAAAAACTCAAATTTTCCAATTAATTTTAAATCGCCTAATTAGTTTAGCCTATTAGAAATTAAATATGCAAAGATTGTATATTATGAGTGTTTACATATATTACATCACATTTTATTGAGCTCATACATTGTTGGCTATGTTTGCATTTAAACTCATTTTAAGATTGTAAATATCTTTTTTTTTTTCGAAATACAAGTCATTAATAATACAGGCTTACACCTATACATGTCGCAATTATTATCATCACTCATCCAAAATGAATGATTCAAAAAACACCATGGCACTTAGGTTAAAGAGTAAAATTAAACCGCAGTAAAACTGTAGTCATTTACATTATCTTTTTTTTGTTGTTGTTGTTGTTGTTAAGGGGAAAAGAAGACGATGTGTTTTATGGCGGTTATGACAAAATAAAAACTGATTATCATACAGCTGAATTGTTATCTCACCCCATCGCTGGCAGAGGCCCGTGTGAAAGCCACATGAAAGCCCTCGAAACGCGCTTCTAACGAGGGGCACGCGACTCAACAATAATGGCACGCTGTATTTAGGCTGACAGGACAGCGCGTGCAGCACATGTATCAAATTAAATGAGGAAATTTTATTCAATATATATTTTATTAATCAGGGTTTATTTAGGCATCACTTGGAGTGAGCCTTTGATTCTTTTAATAATAATAATTATATATATATATATATATATATATATATATATATATATATATATATATATATATATATATATATATATATATATAATTTTCTTTTTTTATGGAGCTTCTTCACATTCAAATATCACTATAGTGGTTTCTGGGTCACTGTACCGCAGCGTTATCCTACTATCCTAGTTAGAGAAGAGGCTCTACGCCGAAACATCAGGTAAGGTATATAACCCTACACTGAACGTGCACGCTTTCGATAGATATAATTACCCGCGCAATTGACTGGAACGGGGACAAACGAGAAGTAACAGGCTGCGCATATAGGCAACGTTGTGCGAAGTTTTCTCTGTTTTTTATTTTATTTTTATTATTATTATTTTTTGGGATAAGGGAAAATTGCACGCCGTGAAATGATCAGCGTTTAACCGTGCCTGCTTTAAATATGTCAACAGATGCTGGGCTTGTTAATAATAACTCGCGCTCAATTGGTCATCATCCGCGTAGTGGTGGGTATTAAATGTGGATATCATTGTTGTCGAGAGAGGGGGGCTGAGTATATAAAGTGGGCGGCGTTTCGTGATAGACAGTTTATATAATGAGCAGCGCGGACACAAAGCCAGTATAAATACTGCAGTACGTAAGAAACAAGTCTTCATTCACGAATTACATGAGAAGCGCGAGGATACAAAACTGCGCAGTGCTGACGCACAAAGTTTAGAACCAAAACAAGACATTACCATTGACAATAAACACATCGGTGTGCCCACTGTGGAATACTAAACATGCTCCGTGGATATCCTAAGACGAAGAGGGGTAAGACTGGATGCTGATATTCTAGTTTCACCTTCACCTTTTGGATAACCTGGAAATTTGAAGTGCTCTTGCACACTGAAGTGCCGTGCAGCGTGGACGCACAGGGGGATATACCTTTTAACTCTTCGGCATTTGTTTTCATTGCACCCTTTTTCACTGGAATAGGCTCTTTCGGGGAATATAATCGTGGGTGACGCGGCTGCCCAGGAGAATCGAAAAGCATGGCAGCTTGGCTCACCTTTCTCATCGCAATTTTCACGACCGTTTTGACGCAGGTAAACATCCAAGGTCCTGTGGAAAGACAGCAGAACCCCGTTCCTCTCAATTTTTTTCTCCAGTATAAGGAGCACTTTTGTAGGTAAGCCAGTGTTTGCAGTGCAATGTAGTAATGCATGTAATTTTTCCCTTTAGATATTTGGATCTGGTGTTTTCGAACTCGACCTTCACGAGTTCAAAAATTTCAACGGCTTGCTCGCAAATGGCAATGCATGCAAGCCTGAATGCAGGACATTCTTCCGAGTTTGCCTAAAAAACTATCAGGTGGTAGTGTCTCCAGGTGACTGTATCTTTGGAAGTGCCATAACGCCCGTGCTGGGGACAGACTCGTTCAGAATCATGGGAGGTGGCTCTTTCAGCACACCGATTCGACTGCCGTTCAACTTTGGCTGGCCGGTAAGCTCAAATGCAACTCCTTTTGATCGTATGTGAGCTGAAAACAGAAGGCGATGTGATTTATTATAGTTTTGGGGTTGCAGCAGCTTGTAATGTACAGGTTCAACATGTGTAGACTAAGAGTTTTGTTATTTTATCACTTAATGCAGTTAGTTTTGATGCAGTTAGTTTTTATTTATAGGCACATTATTATACACATCCTTTCATGCTTTAATGATTTGTGGTATCTTGTGTTTTAGTTATTAAAGGCCTAAATCTATTTCTTTTTCCTCCTAGGGTTCATTTTCATTGATTATTGAGGCCTGGTACTCCCCTCACGCGGATCTACCTGTAGGTAAGATTCGATTTTATCCACTAGAGGGCGACACTTCGATGTTGTCCATATACTGATTTTCAAGTTTGTATTTTCATTAGAACGTTTTTTTAATATATACATTTCGTTTCCAACATTTTATTAAACCTTGGTATGATGTATCCAAATCCTAAGACAACGTTTCATTTAAAATGTGCAAATTTGTAAACAATTTTCCTATTGCTTCAAACACCTTTGCATTCTCATGCTCAAACACAATTGAACTTCCTTTGGTTTATTTTTGGCGTGGGAAAGCGCAGTGGGCTTTGGTGAGAATACACAGTGCTTGCCAAAACCATCCGACTGCATTTTCCTGTATTTTACACCTTTGTCTGTCCCGCCCTTAGAATGGGATAATACCATGGGAATATTTTGCTTAACTCAAAGGAAGAGGAAACTTAAACATAAGTTTTACTCCAAATGTGTCAGCTTCCCAGAACTTACAGTTGGTCTGCATTTTTTATTTTTAAGACCCTTTCAGAAAACTTGAAAAATATCATGCCACACTCTGACCTACTTATTTCATTAAAGCTTTTTAACCTGTGAAAAAAAATAAACAAAATAAAATAATAATCCAGCAATGGCCTAATTACAATTTTCTCCTTTTTTTTCTAGACACATACAACCCTGACTTGCAGATCAGCTTTTTTGCCATCCAAAGAAAGTTGGAAGTAGGGGCTGAATGGTCTCCGGATGTTCAAAGTGGGAAGCAGACGGAGCTAAGTTATTCTTACCGGTTCATCTGCAGTGAAAATTACTACGGTGACAGTTGTTCCAAAAAATGCACGCCCAGGGACGACCGTTTTGGCCACTACACATGCAACCCAGATGGGCAGTTATCCTGTCTCCCTGGCTGGAAGGGGGAGTACTGCGAAGAACGTAAGCAATCAGAGATCACAATCCACTGGACTCTATTCTTGAAGAGTGAGGCTTTGCTTAGGAGTCTTGCTTGTACCACTCATTTTCAATGGAACAAAACAGAGCATGTATGATCGATGTTAACAGTGCTGCCAGCAAACCTTAAGTTATTCCATCAGGGATCAAACTTTTAAAAGGAATTTGTATAGGAGACTTTAGAAATGGAACAACCAGAGATGTTTTGTCACCTCTAGCACAATTAAACTTACTCACAGGTCATTTGTGATATGCAAATTTATAAGTAACTGATAAATAACACTTATATATGTGTGTGTGTAATAGTTAATGTTAAAATATTTTGTTTGTTTAATGTTTTGTCAATGTTCCATCCGATGATGTCATGGTAGGCGATATTGTTCGTACCTTCTAGCTTCCAAAAAATCAATGAGACACGATTTTGAAATGTCTCTTCTATTTCTATACAAGTAAAAGATAAATGTCCCTTCAGGGTCTTAAAGATTTGATTTTGACTTCGGTTTGGCGTCAATTGTGTCGAGCAGGAGTAGGCTAACGTTAAATATAAACAGTGTGCCGAGATGGTCACGGGTTTAATGAAAAGCTTATGTTTGCCGATCGTATGACTGTATTCATTTGAGTCTTGTGTGTTTTGCTCTCGGCGTTTTCTTTGTACTGCTGTAGTTTCTCTGAAAATTCACGGTGTTGATCAGGGCGCTTACACAGTTTGTGTATACTCTAAGCGCGCGTGCTTGGTAATTTAATCCTGCACGAGCGTCATGGCAAGCACGCGCCGGGTTAATCGCGCCATTATTATCCGCCACGCGCCACGAAATTGTAGTCCCCATTGTTGCGCTCCAGCGTAGCAGCTGCAAATGTGGTTCGCACAGACTACAAACAACAATAGGGGCAGCTGTCCGTTACTGGGATAGAGCATCTGCTGTGGTCTAACCAGCAGCTCAGTGCAAGTCGTGTACCCGCTCGAAATCAATGTCATAGACAGCTCAACACAGGCAACAGTAAATTACCCGCATCTAAAGCAAGTTACCTCGCCAGACAGGTTCTGTAAATTGTTTTCAGTGAAAGAGATGTAATTGGATAATAGCCATGCACTATGCTGATAATGAACAAGTGGTAAACTTTTTTTTACAAGAGCAGCTGATAGTAATTTAAAGCTACAATGCAATTGTGGATTTTACTCCTATTGTAAAATGTACTAAAATCTCGAAATAGCGGTTTAGTCCAGTCTCTGCCATGTCTGGTTTTCGTTCAGATACCACAAAGCTTAATGTAAAGAATAAGTCCGTCACAGTTATTCATTTAAAGGTCAGAACTATATTACAGTAGTTCTGCCCAAAATCTGGCTAAGCCAAAATTGCTTGTTCAGACCAAATAAGGTGTTCAAACAAACAAAATCAATGTTTTGTACACTATTTAAATAATCAGTCTCTGAAAGGCTTACTTTTTAATTAATGCATAATACGCTGGTAGAGAAAAACATGGGGGAAATGACATGCAACACATTATATCTTAACTACTGTTAACCCATGATCCTTTGACTAACAAGTCCTTTTACTTTTAATGCAGCGATCTGTCTGGAGGGGTGCAGTGAGGCGAATGGCAATTGCTCCAAACCTGGAGAGTGTGTGTAAGTATACAAAGCCTGTGTATGAAGTGTGGAATATTCCTCTTAATCCCTGTCTTTGCATACGTGCATACGTCTACATAGTATTTGCTCTCTTCTGACCCACATACAGGATGAGGCTTATAGAGTAACATTGTTATTCAGCTTTTTTCATTAAAAATATTTTGACAGATACAGTTTGATGGAAAAAATGACCTATGCGCATATCTGCTTTAGTGGGGTTTTAAAAACAACCATATATAAAGTGTTTCTTTGGCATATTTGTGTATTGCAGGTGCAGAGAAGGATGGCAGGGTAAACTTTGCACAGAGTGTAGGAAATATCCAGCTTGTAAACACGGCACCTGTCAGCAACCATGGCAATGCAACTGTAAGGAGGGCTGGGGTGGATTGTTCTGTGACCAAGGTAAGCATAAAGCCTTAAAAGATACAGTAGCTTACTAAATTTCTCACTCTTGTCTTCACTGACCTCAGGGTCATTGTAATAATAGAGCTTACTGCACTTTAGCTCAGTGCTAGTTTAAGATTGAATAAGTAGATCTGTGACTGAAACATGGGAGAACTTAAGGTGATGCTGAAAAATATGACCCTTTCTAGGGCTCACGTTTTTTATTATTTCTTTCAAAATAGATTTGAACTTTTGCACACATCACAAGCCATGTGTGAACGGAGCCACATGTATGAATACAGGTCAGGGCAGTTACACCTGCACCTGTCGGCCTGGATACACGGGGGTCAATTGCGAGCTTGAGGTGCGAGAATGTGACAGCAGCCCATGCAAGAATGGAGGTCTTTGCTCGGTGAGTAATTATTTCACGAAAATTCCAAAACCTTCATGTTTTAATAGACGCTGAGTGATTTGGATGCATCCGAGTTAATGAATTTGATTAAAACCACAAGCATTTAATTAATTTATTATTTTTGTACTTGAATGTGAATTTGGACTGGAATAAGGACAAACAAATAAATCCTCTTAACAATAGACTTAAAAAAAGAAATCACTAAAATATGATAGACCATCTTTGATATTGAATGCAATTTTATCATCCCTCAATGTCAGATTATTCATTAATACTGTCTTGGAAAAACTTCAGGTTTAATCAATGTTCATGTAATGACCTTATTAATGTATCCAAGCATTCTATGAAAAGCCTCTTTCTTAACATCTAGAATTACTGTACAAACAAAAAACAATGCAAATGGCTCCATAAATAGCTGTATGAAACATCTGCTTCCTTTCTCACCCTATAGGATCTTGACAAAGGTTACATCTGCACCTGTCTGTCTGGCTTTGAGGGAACTCACTGTGAACACAGTCTGCTCACCTGCGCAGACTCCCCGTGCTTTCACGGCGGTAAATGCCACGAGAAAGACAACGGCCGCAGTTACGCGTGTGACTGTCCTCGAGGCTACACGGGTCTGAACTGTGAGAGAAGAGTGGACAAATGCACAACTCTGCCATGTGCCAACGGTACGAGAACCGATATTCTCTGCCTCTTAACTTTACAATTCTGAAATTTTGTGGATGCAGAGATCCAGATGTGTGTGTGCATGCATATCTATGTAAAATTAGTCACTGACACCTGTGCCACTGATCCACAGATGGCTTGTGTGTGGTCCTGGGGGGTGTTCGCATGTGTAGCTGTCGAGCGGGCTTCACTGGCCAGCGCTGCGAGATCAACATCAACGACTGCGCAAACAACCCCTGCGCTAACGGCGGCATGTGCTACGACCGCATCAACAACTACGTCTGCTCCTGCGCCCCGGGATACGAAGGACGCAATTGCGACCGGCCCTCCAACGCCTGTTCGTCCAGACCCTGTCTCAACGGCGGCTCCTGCGTGGGTATCCCAGGAAACCCCCCGGCCTGCTTCTGCCCCAGCGGCTTCACTGGACCCCACTGTGAATACTACTCAGTCACCGCTCCCGTGACCAAAGAAGAAACTCAAGACCGCTTCCAGTGGGCTGCGGTTTCTCTGGCCGTAGGTTTGGTGGCTCTTGTGGTTCTGCTCTGCATGGTGGTCATCGCCCTGCGCCACATTCACAGGCAGGCATCCGGAGAAAGGACTCGAGGCAAAGCGATGAACAACATGTCGGAATCGCAAAGAGACAACTTAATCCCCACCTCCCAGTTGAAGAACATTAATAAGCAGGTCAGCTTGGAGGTGGACTGCACACCTGACAAATCAAATTACATACACAAGAACTGCCACTTGGACTACAATTCATCGAAAGAGTTCAAGGACATCCTATCCCAAGAGGACAAAAGTCATAAATACGAAAAGTGTTTAGAAGAGAAAATACCATTGAGTAGAATGTACAGGTAAAGAGATGGATTTTACATCACTTTGATAAACAGAGGTGTTTGGATGAATTGTATTTGCTTTATCATGCTGAGGTCATGCTACATTAGAGTGCTGCACATTATATTAACCTTTGCACTTAGCGTTGGCTTGATGACCGTAATACGAACGTCAATACTGGCTAAAAGAAGTTAAACCTCGATATCCGCAACCGCAACACACATTTACGCACTTAAATCTGGATTTTACACACAAACCCAAAGGCATTGCCAGCAAGAAGCCTTTTTACCCCGTTAAAGGTTTTTTATTGATTTGGACCGCACAACAAAGGCGCTTTTTTCCTCTTAACAGGCATCAGCCTCTGTAAACAAAGCAAAAGAACAAAACGCTATAAAGCGAAAAAATGAGCTGGATGCTTTCACCCCCATCTCCGCTCAATAAATAGCGGCCCCATGTGCTTTTACTTTGTGTTAACATGAAGCGTGATTTGTGTGTGCAGGGAAAAGCCAGAGTGTAGGATATCAACGATATGTTCCCCAAGGGACTCCGTGTACCAGTCTGTGTTTGTAATAGCAGAGGAGAGGAGTGAATGTGTCATAGCAACTGAGGTAAGGAGGATCGCTTCATTTCTTAATGTCTGCATGTTTCAAGCAGGGATCTACCGGCCATGTTCCCAGTTTTATCATTCTGTCAGTGACTACTAATCTAGCCTACTGGACATAGTACTTAATATAGCACTTAAATTACATATTTAAAATTAAATTCTTCTGTACGTATTGAGAGCAATTCATCAATTCCAAAGC
Organism: Carassius gibelio; assembly: GCF_023724105.1. Taxonomy (NCBI): domain Eukaryota; kingdom Metazoa; phylum Chordata; class Actinopteri; order Cypriniformes; family Cyprinidae; genus Carassius; species Carassius gibelio. The sequence continues at coordinate 16,409,527 of NC_068390.1, read as the reverse complement.
ATGATCTAAGCCTCCGTTCTGTTTTTACTCTTTCCACAGGTATAAATCACAGGCCGATGTCTATGAAGAGAGGAGACAAAAACACAATCAAAGCAGAATCACTTTCTGGATTGTTTACAAAAATACTTAAGAGACTGGAGGTTTATGTTGACGTCCACTGCTGCACTGAGAAACTTGAGAAACTGGAGAGAGCAGGGTCCTGCTCATCGAATGCAATAGTTTAGTTTTATGTTGAAGAAGTGTTTGTGTACAAAACGTGTACAGTCCTGGATGATTTCTGAACTATTCTGCTACGGTATGTTTTCCCCCCCACCCGAGGACTGAAAGGAAAAGGGAACTTATTCAAAAAAAAAAAAAAAAAAAAGATTATTTTGCGGTAATCATGGACATGTCATCCGCCAAGTAATCAATAGAAGGTGCCAGGGACTTCCAAACCTTCAACCAGCATTGCCAGCTATGCAAGAACGAGGAGGGGAGCACCAATCAGAGCTCAGCTTACCCAAACAAATCAACGATGAGCGCTATGAATGTCTGGAAAGAAAAAAAAAACTGCTAACATCAATCAAGCAGACTTTGTGCTCTCCTCTTTACAATAAGATTGTAAGCAGCTGAAAATTCACAAAAAAAGCCTTAAAATAATTAAATAGAGTGCTATGTTTGTGCCCAGGGTCTTCTTGGATTGTTTTGTGAGAATTTAATCAACATGAGGAAAAGAAAAATAACTTAACACGCAGAACTGTGCCAGCAAGATCCAAGAGGAAGTTCAGCTGACTTCTTTTATGCAACACGGCCCATGAGTACAAGACAAGAAGTGGACAGAAACAGAAAAGCAAAGCGACTGCTCACCACTGGCTGCCTACAATTAGTTTTGAGAATACAGAACCAAATGTAATTTTTTAAAAAGTGATTATTTCCAGAGTTAATTTAATAATATCACACTGCTCTTTATACGTTTTATACTATTATTTTGTATATAATGCATATTTATAAGAAAACAAACATCTGAAGAATAAAAAAAAAGTTCATTCAAGATATTTTTTGTTCTTACTGAGAGAGAATTTCTAATTTGTTCTAATTGTGTATACATTTATACATTGATATCACAAGGGTTTGCATTTATTCCTTCTTTCAAAGGTTACAAATGAACCATTTTCTCTCAACCCTGATCCACCACCACCACACACACATTCCCCTTCCCCAGTTATAGATTGGCTTGAAATTTAAATCCGTTGCCTCGGATACAGGCCCCTTGAGCTGGAAATTTTGAAACAAAGACGGGCGAAGAGCGCAAACCAAAGAGGGGCGGCCCCTCCTCAGAAAACCGAAACAGATGCCCCAGGGTGCAACCTTGCCCTTCCATAAAAAAAAAAACGGCAGCATATGCTGCCCCTCACACCGGGCTCATCATGGCGCTGCTCAGCAGAACACACATAAAGAAAATACACACACGTGTCTATAGACGCAAACGAGTTCCAGGTCTGAGGGCCTCAGCCTCACCTTCGGGGCTAAAGGAGACATCTCAAAACCCAACAAAAGTATCAACTGGAGCTGTGCACGTGGCCTTGGTGCCTACAGATGGGTTTCAGTGGCATTGTGTACTCCACACATGGAACAAATGAGAAAAAAAAGCAAGGTTCAGAATAAAACAATTATTCCGTGCAGAACAGGCTGTACAGGACCACCTAAAGGGTGCAGAGCTCAGCTAAAGCTTAATCTGCAATTTTAGTAGATGTGCATAACAAAAAAGCAATAATAAGGCAATTGGACTTTCATTTGATGTTCAGCTCCAACATTAATACTTCCCATCAGTTCTTTCCAAATAATTCATCACCCTGGCCAAAGTCAACACTGTGAGACCCCATGCTAGGCACCAGAGGGCCATGCAGGAGATGCATTTCTGAGTTAAACCAAGTACGAAACCACAAATGGTTTTCCAGGAGGTCAAGCTCTGGCTTTTTTCCATTCCACACACAGCAACATAATCAACAACCGACAACAAATCTATGCCACGCAAACACACTCCGCACACACACACATCCTGTTCATCCGTGTCATCTAAGCATCCTTGTCTTTGCTTCTAGCTTCCTAAGGACGCTTAGGAAGAATAAACATTTCGGAAAGGTTCCAAAAGAATTTCCGTCAGCAGCCAGAGCATTAAACACTTGTTATCACAGCAATTAGTCTTGTGCTAAAGCTTTCGCAATGCAACCTGTTACCCGAACCCCTCCTGCTGCAACTGCAAGTGTGTATGTGTGTGTGTGTGTGTGTTGCTCTCTGGCCTCTGGGTCTAAATCGCATGGCCAGGCATTCTCATTGTGTTATAATCACTGCATCCTGTTTGTGACCCAGTGACATCATTTCCTGCTTCCTGTCTGATTAAAAAACGCAGAACATGCCGGCACTGGCCAAACGCTTTTCTCACGCATCTCCTTCTTTCTCCGTTCTCTGTATTTGTACGGATCCCCAAAGTTTCAGGAAACGAGCACATAACACATAACAAACAAAAGGGAAGGGGGGCATCAAATCAAGACTACTGATTTCTTTTCAAGAGTATTTTGAAATCTGGGCTGTAGAATGTAAAAACATCCTTGATAGAAGGATGCTAAACATTCATTAGATTTTGAAACAGTCAGCCAAAGGAAATAATTTGGGTAAATTCAAACTAACTTTTTCCAAACCTGAAAATGCTAATTAATGCCTTCCTAAAACAGCGTTCAAAGGCAATACTAGAATGTACAATTTAAAACATGATATCCAAAATACAACCAACCATCATGACCCAGAAATACAGTTAACCCAGAGGCCCTCCGTCTGCAATTCTCCTCCACTAACACTAGATGTCACTAAAATGCCCGTGCAGTTTGTACAGCAACTAAATTTTCATTAAATAAATAAATAAAACCTTCTGTTGTCTGTTGCTTATCACACAGTCCTTGAAGTTAACTTTCATAGGATGAATTTTGTGAAATATTAAAATGTTTAACCTTGTAACAAAAAAAGGTATGTACAGACATATTAGGTACAAACTTACATCTATTAATGGGATAGTTCACCAAAACATGGCAACTCTGTCATTATTTGATCTCCTTCATGTCATGTCTTTTTTTTTTTTTTACAACATATTTTATATTGTACTCCTCAAAATAAAGTTACAGTTATAAAGGATTTATTAAGAAATATGTATAACTATTATTTAAAATAATAATAAAAAAAAGTAATGATCAAAATAAATATATAATTATCAAACATTCTCATCTATCAGTGAACCAATGAGAAAAACATTTAGGAAATACATTGACATGTCTGAAACATTCCCTGTATTTTATCATGTATGGCAGGAAGAATGTTTAAGTGCACTATATGTGTGCATGGGGCATGGGAATGTACTTTCTCTTAGATTTTCTGGGTTTGTTTATTTTGGATACATATTTCTTGGTCTCCAACCTATGGCACACCCATTCTCTACAGGCCATTCTGTACATGTGTTATTATTATTATTATTATTAGTATTATTATTATTACATTTGACAGTGGTATGTTTCTGAATAACTGAAACCAGTTCAACTGGCGTTTGGGAGGAACTAGTTCCATGTAATGGAATTATGTAATTTAATTAGAAAATAAATATAATTGTAATCTGTTACAGTTACTGAGAAAAATGTGTAATTAAATTAGTCACTTATGAAAATGTTAATGATTACAAAGGGGGCTGCATCTGAATTCCTCACACACACACACACATAGAGATAGATTTGATTTCTTTCATGAATTGCAGTTACTGCTCTAAAATGAGACACCAATGTCTCAGGAGTTTAGTACAGAAAACAGGACACAAGCTTATTTGAATTTTATTTCTTGGGTTTATGTATATGCATTATTTTTTAAGATTGACTTTTTTTTCAAAGGCATTGTCAGATTGCAGCGTTTCCTGACATGCAAGTTTTATTTCAAAAACACTATATAGCTATTAAACTATTTAAATCTGTATTTAATCTCAGAATTATCTCAAAGTCAGATTTTGTGTTGCTGTGCTTTAGAATTAAATTATTATAATCTTAATCCATTTTTTTAAGTCTAATTACAACCCCAATTCCAGAAAAGTTGGGACATAATGTGAAAGGCCATAAAATCTAAAATGTGTTAATTGTTCATTCTCTTTCACCTTTATTTAATTCACTAAAATACAAAGATAAATATTCCAATGTTTTCACTAGCCAACTTATTTTGTAAATAAACATTGTTTGATGGCTGCAACACACTCCAAAAAAGTTGGGACAGAGGCACGTTTACCACTTCAACTTTACCACATCAACTTTCCTTTTAATTACAGTGTTAAATTGTTTGGGAATTGAGGATACTAATTGTTAAAGTTTTGCAATCAAAATACTCTAATCTGTAACCTATTATATTTCCATGTAACCTTCCCAACACTGTCAACTTGGCAACAACATAACGTCAAACTTACATGAGCCAATGTGACTAGCAAGAAGATCTGTCATACATTTTTTAAATAATGAGATTTGTAAAATGACATATTATAGAATAATGCCGATTAAGATAAACATTCAATTAATTATGCGATTAAATTCTTTCAGGAATTTGAGCGACAGACAATTATTAGAAATTTGTTAGAAGCGGCTAAAAAGAAACAGCAGGTACAATACACGCTATTCACACGACCCTCTTTCCATTCTGAAATTCATAGGTCAGCGGGGGCCTAGCGTGTCCACACCTTAGGTTACTGCGCTGGAAAAAAAGTAAACAGGCTGTCCCGTGAAAGGTCTGGTCACAGGAGCTCCCCCGTCTGCCTGAGCTATAGGCAGAGAAAGGCTTGTGCATCATGCAGACTTTTAAGGAGCTTACATGTGCTTGTATCTTATGATGCCAGCTAATACCTCTATTTATAGATAATCTTATTTTAACCAAAGAAGAGCCTAAGGTATACTACAAGGAAATGTCCAGGGGTGGCCAGGGGCAGATGGGTGTTTGTTTATCATTCGAAATTGGACAAATTTGAACTTTTTATAGGAAAAAATTAGCAGCAAAATAAAATATTTCCCCTGATCTAATTGTTTTGAAATTCAGTGATTCATTTACCCTGGAAAATATTACAAACAGTCTTTCAAAAAAGGAAATAACATGGGGTAATAATAAAATAAGCCCATCCTTTCTTTTGAATTAAAAAGATGCTACATCTGCAGTCACAGAGTGAATATTAAATGTGTCACCAGTCGACTAATGGCTTAGAAACTGGCCTGATAAAAACGTGTCAACCTAAGACGTAAATCCCAAGCAGGGATGACAAAAGAACTGTGACGCTACTAAGATCACAAGTCTGCCCTGCCTCTATTTCTTAATAGTTTGATGATGCTGTCATGTTGTTATTCTCAGACTGGCCATGTATATATAATGCGCAAAAACATTAATTTAATATGTCTCTGAATCCTCCTGACAGAAAACAGGTTAGTACATAAATATTTGTTTTGCTAAGAACATGACGCAATTCTAGGGACAAACAACATGCATTTAGAGTACTTTCTGAACTTAAGGTACTGATGACCTTAACTTTATCATAATATGTAACAGGATCGTGAAATGTAATCAAAATAGAGATGAACACATGTGGGTCGAACCTACCAAGAATGTGGCACTGGATGTCAGGTTTGTAGAAAGATTAGAGATGTATGAAAAATTGTCAAGATGTTACTGTACTGATTCTGAAAGGTCAGAAATTTGTCACACTATCATAGATAGAGATTACAGACAAAGGAGATCTAAAATGCAAGCCGATGCAATAGCTTAAAAGATCTTTAGGAAGAAACTAATCTGTCTCAGCAGTCATGATAGGATAAAACTGAATGGGGATGTCTGAAGGATGTTACATTTTCTGGTGACAAGGAAAAATGCATTTGGGTCATTCCTGGTATGGGGTAACATTTTGGCTTTCTAAGTGTTGGAAAAAAAAGGTACATGATTTGTACGTTTTTTGCATTCTACCCAAATAGTGACATGTTCAACTATTAGGAATACATATTGGTCAAGCTCAGGGACTCAAAAAAAGAATAATTATGGGGAGATTGTTCAGTCACTGGCCATGAAAATATTCCACCCTTTTAGGGACATATGGTTATTAATAATGTAAATGTTAAACAATAATGAGCTTTTCTTTGATAGTATAAATCCCTTATGCCATCTTATTATTTTTTCAAAACAATAACAAAACAATTATTGATTAATGGAATTCTAATTATAAAGAACAGGTACTTCTTGTGCCCATTTTTGCCAGTAAGGTAGTAAATAAATATAAAAAAAAAAAAAACAAAACATACTGTATATATGATGTTAGTGGTCCTTACCTCACAAAATAATACAAAAGTATGCCAAACATTTAACGTTGCTGTCAAATTATTATTTAAAATGACTTAATAATGACTGAATAACAGGGTGGAACACCAGTGTTAACAGGATCTAACAGTGGACAAGCTTTCAGTCATTGTCCTGCATGGTTTCCCATCTGTAATGTGTGGAACTGCACCTATATAATATAGTTTCAAAACAATACCAAAATAATAATAATAATAATAATAATAATAATAAATCCTGATTTCCTTTGGGGGGGGGGGGGCACAAAATAGCTATGTGGTTCATTATCACAATCAATCATAGTGGCAAAACAATTCTATGTTCAGAAGGCTAGAGATAGAATTACAAATTAGAGAGGGCAGACATAATAAAAATAAAGATGTTATAATTCATTTGGATTAACTAGATTAACAAACAAACACAAAAACCATCAAAAGAAGGAACAGTAAGGGGCAGTGATGCCATTTCTGTGGTTATTATTATGATGACAATTATGATGGAAAAAATGGATGCTGTGTTAATTGTATTGAATATTTTAAATATTTCCCCTCTCATAGTGGGTGTTCTTTTTTTTCTTTTTTTTTTACCTCCAAGCTCGAGTTCTCTACCAGTGACCTGGGAGCTTAAGGGTTCTGCACAGTATCTTATAAAATTTGCTATATACACAAAATATTTATTCTATTAGGATTTCCATCCTAACCTAACAGGGTGGAATCTAACAGGGTGGAAAATTTTGAGCTAAATTGGCCATAGCTCTTTGAGTGATCAACATTCAGCTAGTTAACCTTCTACAAATTAAAAAAACTTTTATAACTATGTCACAGTTGTTTTAAAATTTTTTTGATATGACAAACATTCTTCATAATATAGCCTAACAGGGTGGAACTTTAAGGGTGGGACAAGCAAGATAACATTTCAAAAACTAAAAACAAAAGTTGGGAGTGAGAGTTGAAGCTTAACTCCTTTTGTACAATTGAATTCCAGTGGGAAAAATAAATGATATCACTTCTTAAAAATGGTCTCAATTAAATTGCAGTCGGTCTTGGAAGGCAAGAAAATATGTACTAACTGGGTGGAAGATGACTTCAGGGACACGGTAATAAAAAAAAAAAAGAAAAGTAAAATAAATAACTATTATTTTCACATGATTTATTTGTATGATTAGAGGCAGTTTAAAAGTGACGTGACATTTAGCCAAGTATGGTGACCCATACTCAGAATTTGTGCTCTGCATTTAACCCATCCGAAGTGCACACACACAGAGCAGTGAACACACACACACACTGTGAACACACACCCGGAGCAGTGGGCAGCCATTTATGCTGCGGCGCCCGGGGAGCAGTTGGGGGTTCGATGCCTTGCTCAAGGGCACCTAAGTCGTGGTATTGAAGGTGGAGAGAGAACTGTACATGCATTCCCCCCACCCACAATTCCTGCCGGTCCGGGACTCTAACTCACAACCTTTCGATTGGGAGTCTGAATCTCTAACCATTAGGCCACGACTTCCCCTTTAGCCTAATCTATAACTTAATTAAAACAAATTTTGAGGGGGGGGGGGGGGGGGGGGGTTCATCATTTTGATTTTTCATCATTTCATTGTTTATATTTCTTGTGGAAGTTGATCATGTTACACTGAGGACATAATAAAACTGAATGCATAAAATACAAAATAGTATTTATAATGTATATTATCTCCTGTATCTCTTTAAGTGATAAAGAAGACCTAAATATACAATTTAAGCCATTTCTTATAAATATGTGACTTATTTCAGAGAAAATGTGTAAATAAATCACTGAGGCATAAAAGTCACTTGTATAGCAGGAATGACCCATTTAATATTTGACAAAATTAATGCATTTAAAATAAATATGGAATTCGTGGCCATGCTTTGTAATAGCATCTTGATTTATTCATTATATTATATTATAGTAATTATATTATATTATATTGCTCCGAGATGCTGAGTTGCACTTCAGCATTCGTCATACATAAATGGTTGGATTTTATATTATTTTCTCAGATATTATGTAATACTATATGCATTATTATATCTTCCAATGAAGACTTCATAAAAAGTCTAATCTGGTACCTTGTTTGTGCATTCAGCAGTGTTTTCGGAGTCAAATAACAGCCTGATGCAACACTAACAGTACGTACTGTTCCAGTATCGCCGCTTGAAACGCTTGTTTCAAGTTGCATCAGCCGAACAGACTTTAAGCGACAGATTATCTGACGAATGAGTGTAAGATTATTCTTTGACTGACGTCTGGTCCGCCTATGAAATTAAAGAACATCTCGTGTTTTTTTCTGTTTCTTGAGCCAATCAGAGAGATATTCCCTTATAGAGTGAAGGCGAGATGATTTGATTGGATAGAAGATAGAACGCCTCGCCCTATCTACGCTGTGATTGGACAGGATTTTGAGCAAAGTCAGATACACCCATAAACGCCGTAGCATATAGTCTGCCTCAAAGCAGCCAACATTTCATCATTCACCGAGGAGGAGACGGAGCAGGGTAGCCTAGGGTGCTCGCAAGCAACGGTTGAAAGGCTAGTAAAAGGCTATTTCTTCTGGCGCTAAGGTGTCGTGTGTTTGGCTTGGTAGCGGTTTGTTGGTAAACAGCGGGCTGGCCTGTGAGCTAGCAACAGTTTTTGTGTTTTATTCTAGTTGAAAGAGCCGAAGAGGCCAAAATGGAGTTTTAAGGCAATAATGCGGTAACTGCACGGCATCGGCATGCACCAGGCAAAGAAAAACGATTTGGGTGACTTTACCATCACAACTGCTAAGCAGTTGGGCTCTGATACCGTCCGCGGTATAGCCGTGAGCCAACCGATACCTCTCCTGCTTGATCGGAGGAAGCTAACGCTAGCCAGTTAGCCTGTGGGCCCATTCATTTAGAAAAACAAGCTGCTACATCAAAGTGTACACTACTACCATTTCTATCCTCATACCATCCTGTAAAGATGAAACCTCAAGACATCATCGCTGGAAAATCCAGCCTGTGGATCTTCGGTTACGGTTCGTTGGTGTGGAAACCAGACTTCAAGTACAAGAGGAGCAAGATCGGCTGTATTAAGGGGTACAAGAGACGCTTCTGGCACGGAGACAATTTTCATCGTGGAGATGATGAAATGGTGAGTTACATCATTGACAATTTTTAAAAATATATATTTATATATATATATATATATATATATGTATGTGTATGTGTATATATATATATATATATATATATATATATATATATATATGTAACGTTATATAAGTTTCTCATTGACCTTTGCGTATTTCCATGACAGCCCGGAAGAGTGGTGACGCTCATCGAGGAGGATGACGTAAGTGCAACTTCCCCTTTTCATAGAAACAACGTAATGGTTTTTTTTTTTTTTCACTCGAACCTGCGTTGTTCCCAAACCTGTGTAACTGAGCGCTAAATGATAGCTTGTCAAGTCTCCATTCATTTCCATTGTATAGAAAAAAATAGATGCAATGGAAGTAAATTGTGCCTGACATTTTATTTCGGCTGGAAGAAAGTAATTTGGGTTTGGAACAACATGAGTGAAAAAAAAAAAAAAAAATTTGGGTGACCTATAAACTTTAAATACTCCTTCCCCTCACTAGATGTGTCTAACCTTGTTTTCATACACAGGCGTGCACCTGGGGTGTTGCCTTCGAAGTGACTGGCTCTCAGGTAGAGGAGTCTCTCAAGTACCTGAATGTGAGGGAGGCCGTAAGAGGTGGCTACCTGACCCAGGTCGTAGAGTTCTACCCACAGGGTGTAAACCAGTCACCTGTCCAGGCTTTGGTTTACATTGCCACGCCTGACAACCCTATTTACCTGGGGTCTGCCAGCACAGAAGAAATTGCCGCTCAGATCGCCGTGTGCAAGGGGAAGTCGGGCCACAACATCGAGTACCTGCTTCGCCTGGCGGAGTTCATGAGAGTCAGCTGCCCTGATGTGGACGACCCTCACCTGTTTTCCATTGAAAAAGCTGTTCTCGCCATTATTAGACCCATATTGTTAGCAGGCTAGACACCTGTATCTTCTGTAAAACATTAAATAAGTCAACATTTAGCCCAAACACCATTAAGGTCCTAACAAAGTTCATGTTGCCGTCCTTGAGGTGTGTTTGTGATCTTAGTGACTTAAAATATTTCATTCTACCTATACCAAGCTGTTAAAACCTACTATACTAAAGTTAAGGTACTGCATTAAGGGAACGTGGTATTTTAGGCTGTCAGTGTTGTCATTCTATAGCATGATATCAGTTACTGTCAGTTTTCGGTTGTCTTGTGCTTTTGACCCAATCATATGGTGCTGTAGTACAAAGGCATGTTTGTGTGACAAAGTATTGCCAAAGTTTGTCCAGTTTTAAAGCTGTTCACTTTTTTATTTTTTTTGAAATATGTGGGCATGAAACCTCAATACACTTCCATTTTAATTTGCACTGAAGCAGAATACTGTAAAGCCATTATAATTGTTTTCCTTTTGCACATTAAAACCTTTAGAGAACCTGTAACCTGAATGTTAAATGTGTTTTGTGTTTAATATGTTCGAAATATATTTGAACTTGTGAAAACAAAATAGCTAAGGTGAAAAAATTTTACTCATTTCAAAAACAAGTTTTTTTTTTTTTTTTTAAGATTCAGCAGAAATAAATTATACCAGAGGGAAAATTTCAAATCAATGTTTATTTAGTTTTTCTCTTAGTTAGTAAAAGGACCATTTAGGTTTTTCTCCAGGTATTTACACTGACCTATAAAAATAGACAAGCAATTGCAGGAAAATGGAGAATGATACCCTTTAAGTATTTACATACATTGAACATTTATCATCACTTTTAAAGACAAAATAAATCCAGAGATGGCATTCCTCAAAACCATAGCAATATGTCACAGATACCACAAAATTATGGACTTTTCATGTTATTAAAAAATAAAACCACTTTGATACAATTTATACCTAGCACAGATCATCATAAATTAAATTACCAGGCTTTAACTTAAGCTATGATACATTTCACATCCAAATATTTTAAGTCACAATCTGAGCTTTGACGGTCTTTGAGCAGCACTCACTTCCGACATTTTCCCACTGCATTTACTACAAAAAAAAAACTTGATTTATTTTATTCTTCCCAAGAGAAAATATATATTAGTATTTAAGCCAAAATCTGAATTTGCAGCAAATAAACAAAGGCGGCCATTCGTTATTTATACTGAACAAATGTCAACAAGTCTGTTCTACAAAAATAAGAGCAATCTTACAAAAGCAGTCTTGTCTGTTCCTTTGTGTTCAAGGTAAAGACTGTTCCAGAGGGTGTTCAATAACCAACATTCCTCCCCCCTTCCCATTTCAATTAATCTCTGCTCATAATGATGCCTAACATCTTATGATCAGAGCCAGAAGATGAGGAAGAATCTTGGTTCCTTAATTTGGCCCCGCTGCCCTTTGCATACTTGGTTATCAGAAAACAAAATAAAAGAGCTCTCACTGGAATAACAAACTCTTTCGTCTACCATTGCAATGGCTATTTTCTGTTCATAAGGAACAATTGGTTAAATTTCATATTCTCAATGGAAGTGTGCTTCCTCGTATACTGCTCAACAGCCCCTGAAATGGATGCTAAATTTGGATGTGCATCAGGTTGGGTTTCCAAGTGACAATAGGGCTTGCGGTATAATAACATCTTGACATCATAAGCGTGAGAATCATCAACCTTGGACTGAAAATGTACTGGCCATGCTACGAACAAAAAGAAAACATTTCCAAGCTGCTACCGCCCACTGTGGTTGCTGGGTCCTTTAGCTCTCTTAGTGGCGTTGTGTTTGCTTTGTGAACTGCCGTGTGCTAAAGTCTGTGAGTTGGTGGCCATAGCGCTTCCTTTAGCCTGGCGGGAGGAGGTGCCAGCTGGAACAAAGGCAGGTGTGGCTGAAGACCGAATAAGAGCCGGTTGTAAGGAGCCAGCTGCTGGAATACCTGGAAGAGGGTTGATTAACAATAGATGAATAGATGAATGTTATAGACCTATTCACCAAGAGTTCTGTTAGTCAAAGACAAGTCTGTTACCTTTGGACACACTGTAGCCGTATGCGGCATACGCAGCCGCAGACGCCGCTGCCGCCCCTGCCATCGCCCCCGCCATGGCTGCAGCACTGCCCGCGGTGGACTTCCGTCCTCTTCCCTTTCTCACAGAAGACTTCCCGGCTCCTCCAGAGCCTTTGGGCCGTCCTCGACTCCTACTGGACCTTCCCCTGCCTGGACTGGATACATCTTGGGAAGAGACACCTGAGAGAGAGTCACGCATGATGAAATGGGTTACGATCCATCACAGGAATAAATTACATTTGAATATATTAAAATGGAAAACAGTTATTTTAAATTGTAAAGATATTTCACAATAATACCATTTGTACTGTATTTTTGATCAAATAAATGCAGCCTTGGTGAGCATAAATGACTTCTTCCAAAAACCTCAATAAAATGACCAACCCCAACCTTGGTAGCGTACCCTCAAAGTATGATTTCAGATTATGTGCCAGCCAGACACATCAATATATTTCTTTCAAATTTCCAGAGTTTGCCATTTTTCCTCTAATCCTCGGATTATTATGAGGTTGCATGCTGAGGCTGTCTGAGCCACTGCGGCCCAGACTCATGAACACCATGTCTCCTTCTGCTCGCGTTTCACAGACAAGCTCAATCCCACAAACCTCTGCACTCTCAGCTTTATATCCTAGACTGCAACACTGCTTATTAGCACTGCTCATCACTCGACAGGAAGGCAGCCAGATCTGTGCTGAACTGTATTCAGGGATTTGAACAGTAAAGCAATAATCCCAGATGAACACACGTATAAGACCGGAGAAGCAAGAAGTTGTAGCAAATGTATGCGTTTAGGCTGAAAACAAAATATCTTAATGTATGAAATACGTGAAATCTTTCTGTGAGCTACGCACGTCTGAATGCAATTAAAAAAGTAACAAGAATGAAACCAGGTACACCCACCATTCATCGTGTCAGACACAGAGCCGCAGATGGACGCGGGAGAGTTGGTGGCACGGGACTGTGGAGCAGAAGACATGGGTTCATCCACAATTACCAACATGTCGCTGCTGCTTTCGTCTGCGGGAATGGAGCTGGGCTGGAGCTCGCTGCTCAACGAGATCTGCAGAGACACATAGTTCTGGGGGTGAGACAGGGACAGAGGGACAGCACCACGAAGGAAAGACAGCAGGACCAGAAGAAGAGTGGCGTGAGACCAATATGGCCTGTAAATGAGAGGATGAGTGTTGACAATGGCATAACAGCTCTACAGAAACCATCCGTTCTTTGGGAAAGTTTGTGGACTCATCAGCTAAAGAAGTGTCATTACAGGACCAGCACTGCACAATAACTCTTCCTAAAATCATGACCACTGCAATTCAGTAAAACATTATTAGGATCACACAGTTCAATCCGGTACAGGAAGTGCATACAAACACTCTTACCTCACTGAAGGGGCTGGGCATGGCCGAGTCCATGTCCACACTGATGAACGAGTCTTCTCCATCTGCTGACAGATTGGAGTTGTCTGCAGACGGGACAAAAGGGATGACCACATTCACACCTTCTTTCTTCCTCTTTGTGTCTGGGTCATCCTCCTTTCTCTTTTTAAAATGAGTGGGATGAAGGGAAAGAGGACAGATAAACAATGATGATTAGGACATTTTCTTGATGTTCACCTACAAAATATTTTGTTAAAATTTGTATATGGATTTCTACATCAGGAACCTTCTAGAAAATCTTTACAGCAAAAGCAAAAACCAAGAAAAAAAAAAACTAGTAATGAATATAAAGCAATGCTATATTTTATAATTTACATGCATTTATAATATATTTATAAGGTTTTGTTTCTATGTTTTGTGTTAAGTGGTCAATTTAAGTTGTTGATATTTTTTAGTTATAGTTAACAATAACAAAACAAATCTATAGCACAACTATATTCTTTACAAGGACATTTATTGAAAAAAAAAAAAAATATATATATATATATATATAAATATATATATATATATATATATATATATATATATATATATATATATATATATATATATATATATATATATAAAATTATTCAGGGTATATACAGCAATCCTTAAGTTAAATTTACTACTTTTTAATACCTTTTTCACTACCTTCAGAATATTTTTTAAAACCATCACGACACTGAATTGCAAGTGTTAATCAGCGACCTTTCTATTATTTACACAGATTTTGACATATATAACATACAAAAAATAATAGATTTAGAGACTGATGTTGACAGCATATTGCACATTTATTTCACTTAGTAAATAAAAATAAAACAAATACCATAAAATGTGCAATGGAGAAAATGGATAGACCGAACAATAAGCCTGCCTGTTAGTGTTGTCACGGTACCAATATTTCAGTATTCGGTACCGATACCAGTGAAAATCCACGGTTCTCGGTACCAATTTCGGTACCAAAGCAAAACACAAAAATTTGCTAATAAAAAAAAATAACTTTTTAGCACTAAAAATAAAACCAATGCCATTCTTTATACTTATTTAGAATTGTGTTTAAAGTTTTTCTACAAGTTATATAATTATGAAAAACAGTAAACAAGTTTCACCCAAATTTAATTTGTCTTTTAATTTATCAAATTTAAACACATTTAATGTTTGGTAAATAAAGGGGATTTGCTATTAAAATTAAAACATGGGAGAAATATTGAGATTTATTTTTTTTTTTAAATAAAGTTTTTTTATTTTTTTGCAACAGTGGTAGCAGTATCACATACGTTTTACTAAATAATAGTAATATTTCTAGCACAATGCCCTTATGTAAAAATTTTCTTTTAGGCCTAATGAATGCATATTTGTCATTTTGAAATTTCTATTTGCGCATTAGCTCCGCCCACTACCGGAGAAACCGGTATGTCTTCTGCTTTTTCGAAAATGAATATGAATAATTCTAAATGAACTCCATTATTTTGACAGGAGAAGACAACAGATGCTGAAATTAATGCAAGCGTCATGCGCTTCAGTCTATGTAGTAAATAAACCTGCACGTCTCTGCCATTCATTAATTCACACAGAGACGCGCAGAACACGGATTCATATTTCAAACAACTTTTGCGGCTTAACATTTACAGATACTGGTCCATATGGAGATTTGATTTGATTAATTTATGCTTTCACAAATTCCATGACTGTCCATATTAAAATGTAAGTTTCATTTTCATGACTGGATTTTGAGATTCCGTAGGCCTACTCGTTTTCTGCTTCGCGGAAATCATAGCGCTGTATGCGTCAAGAACCGGGTTTGAACGGGACCTCGGTACTACCGGTCGTTAACCCAGCTATTAGAAAACTTGCATTTGTCCATGAAGACGACGATGGTTGTCCAGTCGTTGAAGATATGCCTTGAAGCAAGTCTAAAATAAAACGTAAGCCAGCCACTTCTGTTGAGCGCGAAGTGTTCTGAGATGATGCCGAACGACCACTGAATATGACGTCAGCATCAAACATACAGTGAGACGGAGACGGAAGATCTTTGATTATGTGCCCAGATATGCTAAAGCCCATATAAACGAACTAACACGAACGCAGATAGAATTTCAATCAGAATAAGACACCTGATAGTCTGGAAAAAATAATACCTAATTTGGAAAAAAATAATACCTCTGAGACCACATTTAACACTTTTAATGGCCTTAAATTTGACCATTTTGATTTATCACTTTTTAATACTTTTTAAAACCCCGCGGACACCCTGTATTATTGTTGAACACCAATGCACAGGAAGTCGATTCTTCACTTACCCTTTCTGCATACTTCTCCCTCTTCCTCTTCCTCTCTTTCACCTTACTGCTCTCCTCCAGCTGTCGTTTCTCTTCCTGCCGTAAACGCACTGCCCGGAAACACAACCAAACCATCCAATCATAGCCAAGCAATTCATTCATTTATTAACCCATTTAGATTCTATTTTTACATATGCATTTATTATCATAAACGGAGTGGTAACTCACATTTTTTCTCCAGCTCATCATCATCCAGCAGCAAGGTGACCACCTCTTTGGGTTTCAGGGTGTCAGGTTTAAAATTTCCTCCTGATATTACCATCCTCTGAATCTGAAGTGCAGATCCCACAGCCGAAAGTAATTATTGAGAAGGAGAATAAATAAATCAAATCAGTAAGAGCAGAAAGAGGAGAAAATGTGACTCTTGGAAACATATACTGACTATAATGATGTGTTGATACATGACATCCAATATATAATTTTATATGCAATTACAGTATAATTATTATTATACCGTTACAGTATAACTATTACAGTATAAATATTCCTTTAACCCCATTGTCACTGCAAAACTCTTCTGAGGATTGACATTTAAATAAATGCAGTTTTTTTTTTGTTTTTTTTTACTTTTAATGGATGTAAGCTACGAGGAAAAGGGGTAATTTGTCCAACCACTGCAGAATAAGCTGAAATGTGCTACATTTTATTTTAGGGACCTTCTGGCCCAAGAAAGGGCCTCGCTACTGTGTACTAACCTCACTCTTTTCTTTGGCTCTCTGTAGAATGCGTTCCTCAATTGTCCCTTTGCAAATAAGCCGATAGACTGTGACCTGCTTGGTTTGTCCTAGTCTGTGGGCTCGATCCATAGCTTGCTGGTCAACTGTGGGGTTCCAGTCACTGTCGTAGAAGATAACCTGGAAAAAGAGGAAATTGGTACCTAAGTCACATGAAATGAACTCCTCTTATGAACTCATTCCTATTCATGGCTATTCCACAGATGGCATTTTCAGTTCTTGCACAAATAATTCTCCCTGGATTAAAATACTGTTTATGTCTCAGACCTCCCTTGTCAGTTCACTGTTCATTATTGTACACAATAAGTTTTTTATTTTATTTTACATGCTAACAAAGTACCTTGCTGATACAGTATTATTATTATTATTATTATTACAGTTGTATATTTATTAAATTATTCAATATTTTTTCATGTCTCATTTATTTTACACAGACTAAAATGGCATCTAATTTAAATTAGAATATAGTTGACAAGATAATTCAATATTAAACCAAATATTCAAACATTTGCTATATTAATTTAAATATTCTAAACATAACACAGTCCTTTATGTTCGATCAAAGAGCTTTAGTTTAATGGTGTTCATTCGTTAAAATAAAATAAAATAAAATAAAAGTATTTTCTTCATTAATTTCATTATGGCTGTCAAAGTTAGCATGTTATTTTAATAAATTAATTATGTTTAATGCAATGACTTTCAAAACATTTGAATTACTTTTACTAATATTTTATACATGCTTTTAAAAAGTAAATATTTTCCAGATAATCTAAATTAATATTCTTTAATTTCAGTAGTGACAACATAAAAGCCAGTTTATTAATTTTACACACATATATTTTGTGTATATATATATATATATATATATATATATATATATATATATATATATATATATGTGTGTGTATATATGTGTATATATATATCAGAGATATATGTAATATACATGTAATAGAAAGTAAATGAGATATTCTCAAGCTGAGCTGCACATTTTGCTGAACACTTTTGCAGAGTTAGATTTTTTATAATTCATTCTGATCCTAATCTTTGTCTACTAAAAACTGAACATTTGCGAGTTTTCTGTGTAACCGCTTCCAGAGACTGTTGCACAGTAGTTTGTTTATTTATTTAATACCTGTCTATTATCGTGGTATCCACCATTTCAGTTTGTCCCGCCCCTAAACCAAACAAACTCAGGTTGGTCATGTTCCATGCTGACCATTTGGTTGAAGCTTCAAAGTGTCCATGTTAAGGTCAACGAGTTCAGCAGCTATTATTACATGACTGCTAATTGAGTTCTACAGTATTAGAGGCCGTTCTCATGGCCTCTGGTGGGGGGAAGGTGATCTGGTAATCATGATGTGCTGATGGGCTGCAGCCTCACCGTGTCTGCAGCTGTCAGGTTGATCCCCAGCCCTCCGGCTCTGGTACTGAGGAGGAAGACAAAAATATCCGTCCTGCAAAGGGGAGGGGAGACCAGAACAGTGAGAGAAAGCAAATAAAGCGGAAGCAGATCGTGCCCAACTGCCCAGGATTTAGACAGAGAGACGTTTCAATATACAACACACTCCTCTAGAAAATAAAAGCCAGAGCCCACTGCACCCACAGAGAGCTGAGCTAATGCAAACCAGACCCCGTGAGGAAGGGTGGGGAAGGAGAAGAAAGCGCAAAGCCCAGGGATGAGGAATTTACGCTTGGTGACATTTTGGAAAAACAAGCCCTAATTAGGTTTAAGAAGATACGGGCGCTTACAGACATCTGCGTCTCCTTTTCAATCCCGGCTGTCAGGCCACAGAAAACTAGCTAAAACTCACCGGCTCTGGAAGTCAGCCACCATGTCCCGCCGCTCCGAAATCTTGGATGAACCATCCAGTCTCATGTATGTATGCTTGCGGTACACCATGTACTCCTGCAGGACAGTTAAGAAACATTTCAAGTAACGATATGGAAAATCATGCAGGCAAACACATGAAACTGGGGTCTATTTCACTTTAATCCTCTCATAAAATCTGCAGGGCTGGTTTTCAATAAAGTCCCCCTGAACACACCGCCAGAAATCCTCATTAGCATTGCAGATTCTTCTCAGAGATGACTTCCCAGTCTCCTACGCCACCCAGAGTGAAGTCTCCACTCCACTGGATGGCCTCCCAAAAGCACATCTGGACCTTATGAAGTCTCTTTGACACTGAATGTCTTTGATTAGTACTTATTTCCAGCCTGAAGTAACATTAGATCACAAATCTCAAGCTTTTCTGCAGCTGTAAGAACCAAAAACTGGACCATCTTAAACTGAATTACACTGCTGAGAATATAACTCCAGGCTATAACTCCGACATAACATGATTTAGCCTGAGACTTAAGAATAAAGCCTGGAAAATGCTTGAATAGACCTCAAGTGGGAGTTAAGCTATTGAACACATAATAAATAATAAAAATAAATAAATCTTGACCAAAACACTCAAGGGATCTGTTTGGAGAGACACAATATCAAAGGAGACAAGACTTGATGATCTTCGGCTTCTGCACAGAGAACACACTGATGCAGAGCAGGAGTTCTCAAACTGGGCTCTAGGGTGTCCACAGGAAACACTGTTTAATGTTTTTAAAACATTTTAATGATTTAACATTTTTAACAGTAAAAAAATTAAATAAAGGTAAATATTTTCTGGATTTTATTATTATATTTAATTCCAGTGACAATTATTTAATTTTGCATACATATACTTTGTAACTTGTTTTTTTTATAAAATTAGTTATATTATATAGGTCTTTATAAATGAAAATATATAGCTTCCTTTATATCTTACAAGGGCTCTCTAGTTTGAAAAGTTTGTTATACACATTATGAAACTAGAATTGTTATATATATTATGACATATTTCTATTCAAAGAGCAGGACATTGTAAATAATATATTATCCATCACAAACTAAAGGGTTGAAAAATAAGACAAATATGTGATGCCAGCTGAAAAGGAAAGTCATTCGTAAAGCCAAACATTTTTTTCTTTTGAATTGCGTGCACTGACGAATCGTTCACAATAAGACCAGGAATGTGTATCCCAAAAGAAAATAGGATCAATCAAGATTTTTATGTTGACAAAGTAAAAATATGCCAAAACTAATGGCCAATCAACGCCAAAGGTCGACGCCATGTTTTTCCATGCTTAATATTTTCCATAGACCAACTACTTCACAAATAAAGGAAGTCAAATCTACGTAATCAGACTTTGGAGAGACTGCCATGAGAAACGCTTAAGCCAAAATGAATCGGAAGGAATTCCTATCGACTCTAAGAAGGTGTTTCTAGACTATGAGCGCTGTTATGTAGGATCATGTTGACAATGTTATTGGAGGCTTCTACTTTTAGCTCCATGTTTGGCTTGCATGTATGGCGAACAACTGTGTGCCTCTGGAAAAAGTGATTGTTTCCT
Organism: Carassius gibelio; assembly: GCF_023724105.1. Classification (NCBI taxonomy): domain Eukaryota; kingdom Metazoa; phylum Chordata; class Actinopteri; order Cypriniformes; family Cyprinidae; genus Carassius; species Carassius gibelio. The sequence goes on along the minus strand of NC_068390.1, from coordinate 16,389,125 downwards.
CCAGTTCTCTTCTCTCAGCTTTTGTCCAGCTTTAACAATATGAAGCTATTTAGCAGCAAACATTCCTTTCACAATGCTTGATCGAATTTAACCATCTCTTCTCTTGTGGGATTAACAACTCAGAGTACAATGAACAGGTAAACAAAAACATGTACAGCGTGACTTCAGATATCTACAATCGCTTCGGTACAGACAGATTTCTGTGGATATGAAGGGAAGGTTGAAGGTTAAAGGAAAAAGCATGTTACAATGACACAATGTAGCTACATAATATTCACAGGCCACAGGGCTGTCAGTCACCGACTGTGAGAAGTTCGTGGAAGCACTCACCTCTAAAAGGTCTATCATGCGGGTCATCTGAGAGTAGATGAGAACTCGGTGGCCCTGAGACTTCAGTCGAGTCAGCAGAAGGTCGAGAGTGTGAAGCTTCCCGCTGTCTGTGATCAGAGACTCTTTGTCTGAAGAACAAAGCAGAGAAAAACATTTTAAAACACTGAGAAATTAGAAATAATGCATCAACTCACAAGATAAAAACGGTATCCCACACTGTCGGAATGAAGCTGATTAAATAAATCAAAGCAATATAATGAATAAGCTTGTGGAGTGACAGCAATTTCCCCTCCCTGCCCAAAATGTTCCATAATCACTCCTCTCCAGCTCCGCTCCGGGTTTTCCATTTCCTGCTCCTCACTTACCGATGACAGAAATCCCTCTCTCAGCAGCAAAATTTGTTACAGATCCATTGTAAAGTTCTTTCAGTATGTTTGTTTTATGATATCACGAACAACTGAGCATAAAAGTGAAGAGATCTCCTAAGTGGAAAAAAAATTACTTAAGAGAAAAATGTTATGCTTTATTGAAAGAAAGTGTTTTTTAATAAATTATTTTGAGTGATGCATGACATATTGGTACCATATCAGTTGCAGGAAAATATTTTTTAATCTTTTTTATATTTTTACATTTAAACTAACATCAATCTTAAACAAATGCTACTAATTGCCTGATACTGTTAAATGTAATTAAGCAAAAATAATAATAATAATTTGCATAAATGTACATCAGCATGTTGTTTTAAGCTTCTTTGTTTTAGACAAAATAGAATTGAATTTTGATTTCAGCCACAACATATGAGAAAACGAAAAAAAAAAAAAACGAGCTTATCAATATCTATTCATTTAATGTTGTTGGATATCTAGTAATTGTTTTGTTTTCATCTTAATAAATTCTAATCAAGTTGTATATTCAGTTTTTAAAAATTGAAGATGGTTATCAAATGTACATTAGTTATGTAAAACATCAACACATTTGATTGATGTTCACAGACCAGAAAATGTTGTGGCAGTGGTCTATCAATGCTGTCACCCTAACAGTGTTTATAAAAGAGGAAGCACGGGCTTCCCATTGTTGACTGGTGCAACCCTTGACCCTAGGGTCAGCTCATAGGGGGAAGTTAACTGACCCTGCTAGTCATGGGTACTCAGAAAGTGATTATACACACAAAATGAGCAGGCTGCCAGAGCAATCTAGAGCTCCCCAGAGAGAGTTTGAGGCCTGCTAGCTGAGCCTTAGACAGTTACAAAGAGCATGTCAAACACATGGCCAGCATAACCATGTTGATCATGTCCATGCTAATGTGAACCATAGCTGAACCCTGACTCAACACCCCCATGACCCTGAAAAGGACATGTGCGTAACCTTTTCAATGAGTGGTGGAGAATGGCTTAAATTAGCCCATGCGCTCAAAATCTCATACTCAACGCGTTGATGATTGACAAGATAATGTCCACATGGATCTAACTTACTCTAGGCAGGAGGTCTCAAACATCAGATCCATGGGCCATATTCGGCCTGAGATAAACTTTCCAATTACCTCTCAAGTTTTAATAAAACTAGATCACATCCAAGTGATTTTTTTTTTCACTGCGAATGGAAAGTTCTGTTTGAAAGCTTAAGAGCAAATCATATAATTTGACAAAAGTACACTTGATTTCTCATTATCATCCAGCTCTAAAAAGTGGTGATTTGATGAGATCATCTGGCAGTGAAATTGGAAAAATTATTAGACACTTTACAGACTATGCAGAAATGCACTCATCAGTTTTCTGAAAAGTTTCAAAGCAGACATCTAAATTTCACTGGAATAGTAAAAAACATGAGATTAAAATGGGCCATCTTCAGTCTGATTCGTCTCTTCATTAAAAGCCTTGCCATTGACTTAAATATTTAAGATACAAAAGAGATTTTTTTTCTTTACGAAATAGTAAATTCATAACATTGAAAATTCAATTAAATAAAATCAAATTAAACACTGATCAGTTATACAACGATTTGAATTGTGAAAAGAGCTATACAAATAAACTTCATTTCAATTGAATTGAATTAAAGATTAAATACTGTGAAATATTACAATAAAAATAATTGATTTCTATTTGAATATATTTTAAAATATAATTAACTGTTATGGCAAAGCAGAATGTTCAGCAGCCATGTGCTGCTAAGTTTTTTCATGGAAACAGTCTTTTTTTTTTCAGGATTCTTTGAGTAGAAAGTTTGAAAGAACAGCATTTTATTGTAATATAAATATTTTGTAACAATATTTTAAGCATCCTTGCTGAATAAAACCATTAACTTCTTTAAAAAACATTCTGCCCCCAAACTTTTAATGCTAGGGTACATACCTTAAATTGCTTTAGTGTTTAACAGTGACTAGCAGCTGAGCTTGCACATTCAATAAAGATTTACTAGAGCTGGTTATACACTATACAATGATTATATACTATGGTGCATAATAATTATTATATTCTATACTATTTTCAGATCACTAAAGCTTGAATGCTTGAATTGCCTGCTGAAATACAAGTTTAACAACCATATCCCACAGTGTTAACGGTGATGGTTTCTTCAGCAAAAAGCTGAGGTTTCAGGTTCCTGACTGAGAGAAAGACTGTTTCGTGAAAAGAGAAGAGTCTCCCATCCGCTCTTCCCCATAAAGTGCTAATCTAATGGGTCTGGCGTCAGAGGGATGAGGCAAAGAGCTGCCAGATCCCACATTATGAAGCCCTGAAAGACTGTGGTATGGAGACGGTGGTCTAAGGAGATGATGTGACCTGTTGGTACCCACAACTCAACAGCACCCACCGGCACCACAGAGTCTCCTCTGGTGTTTCCATTCCCTTCTTATCAAACCCCCCACACGTCCTTTTTCACAAGTCTGACGATTAGTCAGACACATGCTACTTCATCCTAAAGCAACTCTTAGAAATGCTTATCAAACATGACTAATCTCATACAAAAACATTTTCAGAGGAAACTAACAAGAATGACTTTTTATAATTTATAATTTAGATTTTACGATAACAGATTTAGGAGTGGGTTATGTTGGAATGAAAGTTCATAGAGGACGGCTTCATGTATTTTCAGGATACCTTCCAACTGCAAAACGGGGAGCTCAAAGATACCAAATGCTGTGCCATCAGAAATTACTATGGTTGGTTACCGTTATCAATTCAACTCACCTGCCGGTGGAAACCCCTCAAGAATGGCCTTCCGGGAGCCTCGGCTCTAATCTAATCCCTTATGTCCAGCATTCAGGTCTGACCCGAGGGTGACCCAATTTAAAAATCTGACACCGAGCCCTGGACGAGCTCATAAACCCTCCTGCCTACTTAATTGCCTTTCAGTTGCTTGCTAATTTCATTAAAGCTATGTCAGCTTTAGGGCGACTTCTTCTGGAAAAGGGACAATGGGTAACAACACAAGCATGCACAAGATTAGCTTTAGTGTTTACGGGCGCCCAGTACAACCATTAGACAATACCCAAACATGAGCACGGGGGCCAAGGGGTGAAGCTGATGCTCAACATAACCAATATTTGTACTGCCACTCAATTCGCAAAATTTTGCCTACGTGAAATAAAATTACGCAATCACAATTTAGAAAATAGTGATGTAGTCAAGACCACCTAAACCTACACCAAGACCAAGGCAGGGCCAGACTGAGTCAAGACCAACACCCAACCAGCACTCCTGAAATTCATCAGTAATATCCACATGTATTGGCTGAAAAATATCTAATATATAAACAATAATTAGAATTTGAATAATAAGACACTATATAGAGCTGTTACAAAACAAATGTAATCACTAACAACAAAACTCATCTTTGCACTTCAGAGGGAGCACAGATGCTGCATCTGAATTGATACAACAAATTAGAGCTGTTCATTTCAAATTTCAAATATTCGTCGAATTAAAAAAAAAAAAACATTCAAATTTTAGGTCTCCGTCAGCAGTCAAGCAGCCTTGTCAGTGTAACACAAGTAAGATGCAAGTGTCATTGCATTTTAATGCTTTTGTTAGTCTATCCCAGTTGAACCCACTAGTTGCGACACCTACTTTTGTGATTTGGTTTTCAGTCCTTTGTATTAAACTATACATACATCCATGGTGCTGTTTTTTTCTAATTTTTTAAGTAACTTTATTAATTATATATTGTTTATAAACATTATTTTAAACATTATTCACTTTTTTAAAAGATAATAGTGTTATTTTATTACGCTTTGAAGAAACGTGCATAATATTTTGCTCGATGTGGCCTCAGGAGAGAAGCCAAAAGTGTTTTACCCCTAACTGAAATTATGCCTTTTGAATATAATTCGAATTTTGATAATATTTAAGTAGGAAATTTGAATTTAGTTTTTCAGTTATTTGCATAACATTGCTATTACAAATGCATAAATGCTGTTGAGAATAATGTTTCAAAAATACAATTTTGAATATATAAATAGGATGGAAAAATACATCACCAGCTGGGGGCAAATCAATTAATGTGTGAATCAATTATTTATTCATCCGATTCTTTCAAATCAAAGCAAATGATTTATTCAGTAATGAATCACAACTGTGTGTTGCTCAGAAACGCAACAGTTGCTGTGGATTGCTGGACTTTGTTTGGAACTATTTTCGTTGCTCAAAGAGAAAAACAAAAGAAAATAAATAAATAAATAAATAAATGATGAAAATAAATAAATTGAATTGTGTCTAAAATGTAATTCACTTAATATTTTTTGTCTAACGTTCGCATAAAATCAATATCACATTTTGTAATCATGCTCATATTCTTGAAATTAACTTTTGCTTGAAAATAGCATATTTTATGAAATATGAAAAACAAGATCTCAAAATACATTTTTTGCAATTATATCTCAAATTTTTTTGCTATTTGTATTCATTTTTAGGAGATTTTGACCATTCCCCATTAAATTCAGACCAGACACAGCCATATCAAAATAAATCAAATTAGAAATAAGTTATTGATTGCATTTAAAGCAGGAAGTTTTACATCATCGCATTAATGATGTTAAACAATTCAGACTTCAGTTTAAGACAACGCTATAGTTTGAAATAAAATCCTGAGTCCTTTAAATCTGAGACCGAGACAAGACAGAGTACAAATATGGCTGAGACAGAGACAAGACCAAGACCTTCAAAAAAAAAAAAAAAAAATCTTAACACCGGTCTCAAGAACCACAACACTACCCTACTGATATATCAGTGCACTACCCTCAGGTTGTACTGAATGACTTTCTTAAGTGGAACACAAAATATATTTTGATAGATCTTTCAACTGTTTTGTCCAGTCAGTGTGGTTTAAAGCAACATTATGTGACCTATCCCTTTAAACGTCAATCATATGAAATGTGACACATTGGCCACACACAATGTTTACAGTCTTGTAGCAGATCACAGATTTTGCTGGGATAGCAGATGAAACGAGCAAATGAGGGAGACGGTCATGAATATACTGATTATACTCACCAGGTCCCGCCTGGGATGGGATCTGAGCACAAACCCAAACACAGAAGCAAATGGGGGTGAATTATTATGAGCACATTTTGAATTTCACACAAAAGGGAAAAGCAGACTAAAACCAAACAAAATACTCCCTCTGTAGGCCAGAAGGAGACCTGCATAAGGGAAGCAACTGTTTGACTAAAAGTCAACATCATGACTTTTTCAGCCTTTGACCTGCAAAAACAAAATAAGCGGTGGTCTTGAGACCATATTGAGCAATGAAGCTCAATGGGAAATGATTTCATTGGAATTCAGGGTTCGAGTCTGTTTGTGGCCATATTCCATATTGTGGCCATATTCTTTCCCCTTTATCTTCTGTTGAAAAAACTTGAAAGTATTATAATTTTAAATAGTTATTATATAGTCATTTTACAATAGTAAAAACTAACACCATTGTGTGGATTATACTCTAGATTTTTTTCAGTGTAATTATATATATATATATCGGGCATCTGACTGAAGGATAATCTCTTCGAACACCTTGGTGAAGCCGTTTTTTCACAGCCAGAAAGGCGGGGCAAGGGAGCAGATCACAAACAATTATGCAGTCACTGTTGTTTGGGCCCCAAATCAAAAAGGCCAGGAATATTTCTGGCCATTTTGCTGGAGTGCAGAGATTCTTTGAAAGAACAGGAAGGGAGAGCAGAGTTTCCCACAGGCTGTCTGTGAGCTGAGCATTCTCACTCTCTCTCCCTCAAAACAACAGCTCAAAAGCAGCAGTCGCATTACAACTATGTGCAGAGCTATTGTAAGAGAAAGCCTGTCCTCCTGTGGCCTGCCCCCCAATTATAGTGACACGAAAGGTATCAATACACTTTCATGTGTACAAACCAGCCAATGGGGGAACAAAAAATATGCGTCATATTGAATCTTGCTAATTGTCTGTGTGATACAGTAAATACAGTAGGTATAGAAATTAATCACCCATCTTTAAAATACTCACATTTTGTTGCTTTGCAGCCTGTTATGAAATACTGACTGTATTTACTCATTTTAGTGCAACTTATAACATCCAAGTGAAAGACATAACACCAACATGTCAGGAAAAAAAAAAGAAAAAAAAACTGAATCACTGAGTTGGAAAAAGGATCACCCCTTGTGTCAGTATTTTGTTGAACCACCTTTTGTTTTAATTACAGACGTTAGTCTTGTTGGGATTTCTCTCAAATAACTTTTCACATCAAGAAATAACGACATCTGGCCACTCAACTTTAAAGTACTGCTCAAGTTCAGGTTCAAGTTCAACTGCTGTGTGCTCAGGTTTGCTGTGTGCTTTCGTTCACAGGCATGTTGAAAGGTAAACCTTACTCCAACTGGCAAAAGGCAACAGATTTTCCTCAAGAATTTGAAAGTATTTTGCAATAAATAAACCTCAGGCTGAATGATAAGTAAATTCACGTCTGTAAAGAAGAACACAAGTTTTTTTGTAAGTGAGATGAATTAATGCACATTTAGTCTAGAACTACATCATGTTCACACAGTGCACACAATGCCTCGTTTCTTCCGATCTTTTCCAATATGGGGACAGAACTGTCAGTCAATAAGTGGAAAAACTAAAGTAACTAGCATTACTTTTTTGAAAAAGTAACTAAAATGTTTTAATTTAAATCAAAAGGTAATGCGTTACTTTACTAGTTACTTGAAGAAAGTAATCTGATTACATAACTCGCATTACTTCTAGTGTGTTACACCCCCAACACTGATGGGGAGCTGTATTGGATTTCCATGAGACATTTTTAGAAAGATTCGAGTTTACACATATCCACAAAAAAAAACGCTGTATTACGTATGTCAGGCCAGCAGTTGGCACTGTCACCTTGTTAGTAAACAGTACCTGTAGGAAAGTAATGATTACGTATTTTTCGGACTATAAGTCGCACCTGAGTATAAGTTGCATCAGTCCAAAAATACGTCATGATGAGGAAAAAAACATATATAAGTCACACTGGACAATAAGTCGCATTTATTTAGAACCAAGAACCAAGAGAAAACATTACCGTCTCCAGCCGCGAGGTAATGTTTTCTATTGGTTCATTTCTCTTGGTTCATTTCTCTCGGTTCATGTCAAATTAATTAAAGTCGCACCTGACTATAAGTCGCAGCACCAGCCAAACTATGAAAAAAAGTGTGACTTATAGTCCGGAAAATATGGTATATGTTGTATAGGATATCTCTCCGCTGTTGGATTTTATATTGGTGAAGTAAATGCAAACTTTGATGAAGAAGCATTTGCAAACTCGTGAGCAGCAACAACAGTACCATGTACCATCGTGTTTGTTCGCGCTGACTGAAAAATATGCATTTTCAGCCCGCAAAACTCTGTTGTCGTGTAAACAAATAGCCAAAACTAATAGAAATTTAGTTTTACAGTAAATGTTTATGCACTATAAAAATGGATGTTGTTTCAGTTATAAATGTATGCATAATTCTATAACTAAGATTAAAAAATATATCTTTAATAAATGTATGACCTCTTAGTGTGATCATCCTGATTTTATATGACTTTACTATACAACTCTCAAATGTATCTGTAATGATATAATTCATGTAATTAAGTGTTTTCAATCTTCAAGAGGTCAAAGACACCCAAATATTATCATCCTCATGCAAGGGACCCCCATACTAAAATTTAAAATGTATTCGTATAGTTTCTTGTAAACACCCAACTTTGGAAAATTAATAAATTGTAAATATGTCTAAAATGTGTCTATGAAGTTTTTAGTTTACTATAATGAGTTTTCTACTCATTATAGTACAGCACTGTTAATAGTATTCACTCATTTGTTTCCTTTTTTATTTTAATCAGATTTTTATTCATTCACTTTAAGCCTATTCTCAATTATATATGATCCTCCCATTTATGAATCCCTCATCTATAACTTATTTCTATTACATTTTTTATTTGCATCTTTTGTTAAAAGATTTACAAACACAGCCATAGAAAAAGAGAATAAAAAATTATATATAAAACCCAAATCAGCCTCTATATTAAGATGCAGGCCTTAACTTTAATGAGCCAGTGGTGGGACTTCCAGCTTACTTCAATGACTCTTACCCAGACTTGTGTCACTTCCTTCCCTGGGTACAGTATGACTCTGAGAAAATGGGAAAAGTGCGCTCTGAAACACCTTAAGCCTGTGAATGAACATTCACAGTGATACACACACACATACACACATTCAAAGCGCTTACCTAATGCTGTGTAGAAACAATGTCCAATAGTCCAACTTCCTTGCTTTGTCCCCCCTCCCAACATCACAAGCGCTCCCAGACCTCTTTCTCTTCCCCAGTCTGCTCCCAGCAATTACACTGGAACGTGCACATAAACACATGCCTGCGCACGATTCACGCAACTGTCTTATCTGCAAAAACGGCACTGGCACTAGCACTACTCCTACGCAATGCCATGCTTAACATGTGACGATGTGAGGTGCACCGGCCTTCTGACATGGCCTCTTCCGTGACCCCCGGCACTCTCCCATAGGTCTCCATCTCGTTTTAAGCCACTCTTTGAGTTTTGTTTGATTGAAATGCACTTTGGCTCCAGAGCACAGCGGTGCCATGAGGTCCCTCAGGGCCTGAAGGCTTGCCATAAGGAGCTGAGACACAGTACTACGGTTTGCGTTTGGTCTAAAGGAGGGAGTTGTCGCTGCTGAGGGCATTATAAATTTCAATAAAATTTAGACTTCCTCTCGAGACATTCAAAACCTTTATGATCAAACCAATGAATGTGAGAAAGTCCTTTGTCTTAAATCAAAATGTCTTTGCAAGGACAATAGCCGGATACAAACATCTTGGGAAAATGAAGTACCTCTCAACCGCTTTTACACACTAGCAAACATAAACAAACACTCACGCACGCATGCACGCTAGCACGCTAGCTCCCACCCAGGATTTCACCTACCTGGGATCCTTATGAAGGACCAGCCATGTCTTTGCTGCAGGGCCATGACGCCCCCTGGGCTCTGAGGGAGGAAGGCCTGAGAGCATTGAGCCCAGGCGCTAGCCAGCTCAGGGGATCCGTACAGGAAGCACTGCTTAGCAATCAGACTCCCTCCATCTCGTATTAACCTCCATTCATACTCGGCACTGCGATCCGCACAATAGCGTTCCATGGGAACTGAAGTCACCTAGGGAAAGAAGAAAATCCCTTAGTCAACACCTCCGAGGCTTTACAATATCCAAGTGTCTTTCCTCCAGATAATTGCCATCTATTTCCCCATTCAGTCTTTTTATTACTAAGAAACACCAAACAAATTGGAGCTTGAGGGGGGAGAAGAATCATTTCCAGTTGTTGAATGTGCACACACACACACGGGCACGCACAACCCTGTCTTTCTGACATTTTGTCCGAACCCCGCCGCTTTGGCAGGAAAGCGTGGCAGAGGTCAGTGGTGCTAACAGCGCTAACAGGCCTTTGAGTAACAGATGACCATTTCCTGTAGTGACTCACACCGCTTACAATCCCTTCCACTGGCCCTTTCTTTTCTCTCCCTCTCCCTCTCGCTTTATCCCTCTTTCAGCTTTATGGAGAATTTTATGGCGTGCTGACAAGCGGATGATATTATCTTCCTTTCATTCTTATCTCTGATGAAAAACAGCTCAGCTTTGGCCAGGCTTCCAGTTTTGTAGCGAACAGCTGACCAATAGGAGCGCGGACACGCAGATGTGGCCATAAAAAGCCAACAGGGTCAAGAGTCCCTCATGAATAAAGAGAAAAAAGGCGACTAATCTATCTTATCACTTTCCCACAGTGCCCATTTGCCCCTAGTGCCTAAGGGCCGGTGCCAGTTCTCACAGTGCTGCCATGAGGCTAGACACAATCCTGACTCTTGGGGCTGGGATAACACTGAGATAAGGGCCTTTCGCAACACTTTAATTCCAGTTTAGTGGAACTAAATGTACAGTACTAAAGTACTGGGACGATTCTGCGTGAACTATTTCCCAGTACCATTTAAAAGGTTGCATTCGCACCGACAGTGTTTACTAGGATGTGATGTAAGCCAGTCGACAGCGACGTCATTTGTGTGCAGCGTTCAACAACGTTAACAAAAAACAACAACATTAACAACAGGAGAATGCTGTGATCCGAGCTGTGTTTTTGTTGTGTCTCGCAGGTTTCACAATAATGGACATGGAATGTTGATGTATACGTAAAGCGGTTGAAATAACAATAAGAAGGACTAAGAATCTCCAACGACAACTGACAGTGCTACATTTGCTACAAGTGCCTGCACTTCAGTATCCGTATATTTATCGCTGTTCATCATAATTGTGGAATAAGTTGACACAATGTTTAAATGTATGTTACACAGCGTTTTAAATCATGGTGGGCGAAGGCGATCAATGTCTAATTACGTCACGGTAGTAACAGTTGAGTTGGTTAGACCCTGCTCCAGAGTAGGCGCTAATTTGGTTCTTGAAAAATGTAGTCCTGTACTAAAATCGCACCCAGTTCCTGTGGAGCGAAAACACCCAAAAGAAGGTAGTTCAAGAATTAGTTCTGGTACTATGTAAAGGCCCTATAACCTCACATTAGCAAAGTTATCAGCAGAAAACTGTTTCTCATACATGACAGAGCCATTAACGTTATGATTCAGTACGACCACACTGGTCCCGTATAAAAGATTAATATCTTGACTAGCTTAAGTAGGACATTTTCCTGGCTCCCTGTCTTTTGCTGGATCTGAAACAACCTTCCAATCAGATATTCAGATGAGGTTTAGGGTTACGGTTAAGCTTAAGGGCTTGAAAAAGATTCTGATCAGTGTCATTTGATAAAAGTCATCTCTGGTCTAAAGGGTGGGACATGTTTAGGGTGAGGAAAAGAGCTGAGTGATTAAAACATTTAAAATATATATATATATAAATAATTAGAATAAGAATATAGAAGAAATATAACAATTAGTTTTATAAAATAAAATACTATAAAATATATTAAAATAATCAATTATTTCAGTATATTACATAAAATACAAACAGTACATAGTACAATAGTACATTCTGACATTATATAAATAAAATAATAAAACAATAACTATTATAAAACTATAGAAATCTAATAAAAATATGTAAACACAAATTATAATATTATTATATAAATACAATTATAATTATAAAAAGCCATTTCAAATGAAAACTGAATCAATAGACTAATTAGCTATTATCATTATATAAAAAGAAGTAGTAGTAAAACTAAGTATAATGTATATAAAATTGCTTTACTAGAATTTTTTGAACGGAATGTTGATTTTGAACCAGCAAATGACGCTTTAAGTCTCAACTACCACGTTTTCTCAAGTACCAAAGACATGAATTAACAAAATTTCAATAATAATATATCCCCAAGTTTGAGAGTATCCCAAATGGTGGTGTGGGTTTTGATGGGCTGTGTATTCACAGCCAGAGAAGCAGCCCTTAAACAACACCTCTGACTTCTCACTGGTGGGCTTGTGTTGTTTGGTTAATCTCCACTGGGATCGTGATCAGCTGAGCAGAAGATCCTTCAGGGGTCAAAGAGGATAAATAAACCAGGCTTGTACTGAGGGCCACACAGAGAACAAGTCTTTCATTCTGGATAGCAAGTTTGTTTCTGAGACAGCATGTGATCCCTGTCAGCATCTGACTACCCTCAGTAGAAATCCACGTTGATGAGTTTCTGACTTTTGCCAAAGTGTTGCTAGATACTGAAAACAGAGTTACTGCATATAGAAATTTGGATTTATTTCAAACCCTAAACTGAGTGAAAGTACTGGCAATCAATATGGTCCACTAAGAGTTTTTGTTTTTTTGAGGGAAAGGCTGTGTGTTTCTCACCCTGGGCGTGACAGTGAGTAAAAACTTGGGTGGTTGGGAAGGCTGGCATGGTCTGAATGTCTGAACGGATGAGCATCTGCTGTGGATGACCATGTCAGTGTGACCGATCAGCGTAGACCCTGTGGACGTGAACACTAAATCCTGCAGGAAAGAAAGAAAAATAAATGTCAGTATATCATATTATACCCTACGAAATCACATACTGTCAAAATGTCAACACGTATGACTGAGTGTGTGCTTGAGGATGGCCATTTTTCTGCACAATGTGTGAAGTTGTCACAAAGCAGAACACGGGCCTGCAGCACCTCCTAGTGATCTCCCTACTCTCTAGAATGAGTAATCTAATGTAAACCCAGCTCTCATCTCATCAGCTCCGTTTGTCACAAGCCAAGAGGTCACTCTGAGCAGAAGTGATACCCTAAATGAGACCACAGTGGTAACAGACGTCCACACGGGGGTCACAGTCCAAATTACAGCTCTAATGACCCACATGAATCATAAGGACCAGCCTATATATCTGCTCGTTTCCTGTCTGCATCCACACAAGTGACAAGAATAAACAGACCTGTCAGCTCCATTTAGAGGAGGTTGTGAGCTAATGATGGATGAGGTGTGAAAACATGAGGAGAGAGAAAGAAAGGAAAGAGAGAAAGTGAGAAATGAATGAGTGAAAAAGAAAAAGAATGAAAGAAAGAAAAATCAAGAGAGAAAGAATGAGAGAAAGGAAATTTAAAAAGCAAAAACAAGCAAAACCACAGCAACAAGAACAAAGGAATGGAAAAAGAAAAATTGAAGAGTGCAAGAAAGATTATATGAACAGAGGAACAAAAATAAAGTCAAAATGGAAAAATGGGGGAAAAACAAGCAAAAAAAAAAAAGAAATTAATACATGACAAGAGGGAGAATGAAAGAGCAAATTAACAAACAGAATAAAATAAAATAACAAAAAGCCAAGAAAAAGAATAAATGAAGTTACAAAAGAAAGAATACAACAATAATGAAAACAGAGAAAGAAGAAAAGAAAGAAAAAAATATGACTGAAAGAATGAAAAATGACAAAAGAAAGAAAGAAAGAAAGAAAGAAAGAAAGAAAGAAAGAAAGAAAGAAAGAAAGAAAGAAAGAAAAAAGAAAGATGAAGAGAAAGGAAAGTTAAAAAGCAAAAGCAAGCAAATCAACAGCAATAGCTAAATGAACAAAGGAATGGAGAAAGAAAAATGGATGAATCCAAGAAACATGAGAACAGAGGAACAAAAATAAAGTCAAGATGAAACAATAGGGATAAAAAAAAGCAAAAATCAAGCATGAGTGGAAAAATAATTATATATAATATATATATATATATGTGTGTGTGTGTGTGTGTGTGTGTGTGTGTGTGTGTGTGTGTGTAGGGCTGTCTCAGCAGGAGTGCTCCTGTCTCATTTCATAAAGCACAGGCTTGAAACACTTGCCAAGACGTCAGTGAGAGACAATGACCGTACAAACACAGATGAGACATCAATATGATCCAGCGTCCAGAGCTCAGAGGTTCTCACAGCACTGCTGCCTGCGGCTGCATACAGACTGATACACATACATGAAACGCTAATTACCATTCAACTACACAGAGGAGGATCCCTCGCTTCACATTCACCACTGGATTACTTACAAATCACAGACAGCCAGCTTAAATTCACAGACTGGGAATCAGTTTTGCGGCGTATCTTGGTTTACAACTCAAAATCACAATATGTTGCAATATAAGGAGAAAACTGAACCTTTCCAAATTGAGTAAGGGGAAGATCTGAAATTGTAGAAAAAGGCAGGTGCTTTCACTTTTGTAAGTAGTTAGTACAGTTTAAGGTTCTTTACAACCCTGAGTGGTCGATATGGGCCAGTCTTCACGGGGAGCTGATTGTTGTGGTGTTGCGTTCCCCATCCATGCCCCAGAGGAGCTAGGAGACGCTTGTGTGGTACAAAAGCTGTAGTGGGAAGTGGATAATATTACACCTCAGTCAGCACCTTCTGCACACAGCTTCCCCTGACCATAGCCTAAATGCACGCCAGCACACCAAACTGCAAGTTAACCCCTGCTGCTATCCGGCCTCCAGGGGACGACACTGTAGCTTCTGGACTGGGAGATCCAGCACCACTTCCTCCATCTTCTTTCCTATTCCCGATTATCAGTTTGGACCTTTGATATTCTCATCAGCATTTGGCATACAGCACCACTGGAGTGTCTCGTGGGTGAGTGGGAATAGGTTTCCACAATGAAATCCAAGCCCTTGCCACTAATGAAAGATGAGGGTTATTCAATCGGGTTCAGTGGGGTAACCCAAGGCAAGAGTAGATCTGTGCCCTCACACAAAACTCCAAACACAAGAAATACTATAAACAAAGAAATACGGCAAAGTTTGTGCAAGCAAATATTTGTAAGAAATGCCGTATTATTTGAACACGCTAACTAGACATCTAGAAGCAAAACTGTTCCATGTTGTCTTTTGAGTTATGCCTGAGAAATAACAAGTGCTT
Organism: Carassius gibelio; assembly: GCF_023724105.1. Classification (NCBI taxonomy): domain Eukaryota; kingdom Metazoa; phylum Chordata; class Actinopteri; order Cypriniformes; family Cyprinidae; genus Carassius; species Carassius gibelio. The sequence continues at coordinate 16,373,948 of NC_068390.1, read as the reverse complement.
ACAGTGTTTCCCACAGCCTTACACTCTATTTGTGGCGGCACTCCAATGCCCTCATACACATTTATATATACATATATACATATACACACACACACACACATATGCAAATGAACTTTCTGCTAGCAGGAGGCGCTGTTAGAGTGGAGGAGAGTTAGAGCTGTTAGAGGTTTCCCCGAGAACGACTGTACAGAATGCAGCGCACCGCTCACAAACTCTGCTTTATAAGAATTTTATGCAAGATAAAATGAAAGTGACATCGAACATTTTCTGAAGACATTCTGTTTCCATCAAAAAATCATATAAGTCATATAAAAACAAATCGCACCGTTTTTTTTATTTTTAAACGTGCAGTGCCCATGTTTATTCAAAGAAGTCAAAGCCTTTTGGAAAATATGTTTGTGGCAGTCCATTTTGGTATTGTGATAAATCAATGTATGGGAAACCTTGACTTATTATTTTTGGACATAGCTCTTGACCAGAATTTGTGCCAATAATGAGAAGTCTGGAGGACCGTTCACACAAAAAGTGTTTCTATATTTCACTGCACTACTTTTCCTTTGTTTTTTATGTAAATGTGCTAGATGGACAATCTCAAGGATCTCGAGGAAGCAGGCAGCGTTTTAAAAATATTGCAGAATAGTCTTGGACAAAGGGGGGCCTTGGAGTCAAAAACGTTGAGAACCACTAGCATATGGTGATGAAGGCAACTAGTATATCACATGACAAAGCAAGAAACAGACCGTCAGAGCTCACCTGTAGAATAGGACTGCTTTGGATATTTGGGAAAGATGTTGGCCGGTTGAGCCACAGGATGAGATCTCTGTGTGAGAGACACAGCTTGCCTAGCCAGGCTCTCCCTTCAGCCTCGTTCTCCTCCACCTCTTCATCCCACAGGCGGCTGTGGTGGAGCCGGTAAGCCGATTTGAAGGACAGGTATATGGCTAACCACCTGAGAAAAGAGTTGATTTTATTATCAGCTATTAAGATGTGTTTGTTTGCCATAGAAAACACACACCCAAATCTCACCTTAATGCACTCAGTGATGCAGCCAAGTGTGGCAATAATCTGATTCTTATTGATATATTCAGTTCTTATTAAAATTATGCAGAAAAGTATGTATTTTGACGTTTTATTCTTGGACTGATGTGTGTTGTAACTAACCTCACTAGAGTCCCCTGAAGCATGATGTTAGACATCTCAGCAGGAGACACATCAATAAAACGCAGGAAAGAATAGCTGCTGCTTTCATCGGCAGCTATAACAATTGAACATATAACCAGAAATAAGAAAAGTTTTGAAGTGGCAAAAAAATCTGAATATATCTGTTGAATAATAGAGACTTACTTCTGCGGTGAAACAAGGACTGTTGAATGTGTTGAGTAGAGAACGGAGAGAGCAGAGTCTGCTTCAGCCTGAAGAGAGAGAGAACAATAAAACAATGGGTTTAATAAAAAATAAAAAATCACTTGTAAAAGCTATTACACATGTTGTATAACAGCATTTCAATAATGCCACACAGTTGGTTAAGAATCACTCTAAAGGTTTGTTCACGTAAAGAATGATACATATAAAAAGAACTATAAATTATAATTGCATGCTGCAGTTCCAGTTGAGCTCAACATAATTCGTAACCTTGGGAAATATGATCAAAGAAGACTGTGAAAATAAATCTGCACAGTTAAACCTTTTGATATTCTATTTTAAACATTTACACAAATCTAACCTCTAATTGAAGAATGAATATTTAAAATGGAGGTAAAATCTCATTATGAAATAAAGGTCTAATTCTAAATGTAATAATAGATGTCTAATAATTGTCTTATACAAATATGAATAGGAATATACTTTAGATGTATTTTACTCATAAGAATTTCTAGCGGTAACTGATAATTGCGCTCATTCTGATTTTCCCTCCTTTCACTTTTTGTTTATTCTTTTTACTTCAACTAATTAATTATTTTTACTTCAACTAAATAAATTTTTTTATTTATTTATTTTTGAAAGAAATATCAAATGGATAAACAATGCAGATTTATTTTCACAGCCTTCTTTGGTAGGCTTCATATTTACCGAGGGTATGAATAATTTTAAGCACAACTGCATTTTGTATGCTGCATTAATTCTTATGATTGGCTGAATATGTTTAATGGTTCACTAGCTGGAAAAGAAAATCACTCTTTTTTACAAGTTATTCCAACATTATTGTTCCTTTGTGTATATTTGTGGTGTCCATGGAATTACAATGGTTAACCTTATACAGTACCGTATTTTTCGGACTATAAGTCGCATCAGTCCAAAAATACGTCATGACGAGGAAAAAAACATATACAAGTCGCATTTATATAGAACTAAGAGAAAACATTACCGTCTACAGCCGCGAGAGGGCGCTCTATGTTTTCAGTGTAGACTACAGGAGCACTGAGCAGCATCGCTGGCAGTATAGAGCGCCCTCTTGCGGCTGGAGACGGTAATGTTTTCTATTTGTTCTTTTCTCTTGGTTCATTTCAAATAAATTTTGATAAACAAGTCGCACCTGACTATAAGTCGCAGGGCCGGCCAAACTATGAAAAAAAGTGTGATTTATAGTACGGAAAATACGTTAGTTATCATCCTTGGTGTGAACGGGCCTTAAGGGGGGTTCAGTAAACCTGGAAGCTTCATTGAGATCAACTCACTTGGTCTTTCCGTGGTCAGACGTACGGATGATGGCGTGTCGGAACAGAAATTTGGACATGATGAAGGGCTTCATGGACATGTGGAAAGGCGAGCGTATCTCCTGACGCTCAAACAGATCTGGGTGGTTACAAACCTTAAAGATGAGAACAACATGCTGTGTTTAAAAACAGCTTCATCGCTGTATATACAGTAAGAGTTCAAAAGGTCTCGAAGGCTTTAATTGATTTATTTAATTGAGTTTTCATGTTTGGGTGGACTATCCCTTTAAAGCTGACAAAGCTGGCCTCACCTTCCTGAACTGCATGACAAGGTTCATGAGGCTGCTGGTGGTGCTGTGGGCTTGCTGGGCCGTGCCCATTGATGACTGCAGCAGGTCCTCGATGGAGATCTTGTTCTTTAGAGCCTGGTAGAGCAGCCGCTGTCTGCTGGTCAGCTGGCAGTATGTCAAGATTTCAATCTGAGATGCAGGTATGAAAAATAAGCAACAGAAATCTCACACACATAGAAATATTAGGTATGAAACCATAATTCTGTCTGAGAGGCTATAGGACATCACCTTGTCAGAGAGCTCGTTCTCCACATCCTTCTTTATTCTGCGCAGCATAAAGGGTTTAAGGATCATGTGCAGTCTGGAAAGTTGGTCTGAAAGGGTAAAAACCAAGGTAAATCATCTCAAGTAACGTGAAGGCTTCGCTTGCTCAACGGGAGTGCTGCTGTTTCAGTAATAAACGTTATTAGATCATACTGCAGCTGAAATACCCCAAAATATATAATAACTTGACTATGTAGGCTTGAGAAAGGCAACATGCTCTTCTTTGATTTAACTGTATTATTTTAACTTCACCTCTGTAGCCAAGCCTAACATCTAGCTCAGGACACACTAAATGCCAAAACATAAAAGCAAAGCCTAACAACATGCTAAAATATGTTAGCAACACAATAAAACATGTCTATCTATCTGATAAACCAAAGATGAAGAATAGACGAGGATGGCTTTTAAAACTACAGCACACAAAAAAAAAACTTTCAAACTTCAAGCTTTTTAATCTACTTCAAACTTTCTATATTGTCTGTCTCACATTAACATCCAGTTGTCTAACTTGTCTTGCCAAACTTTTCTGAATCAATTTTGTTTTTTATAATTTACTTGACTACATTCCACCCTAGCACATAATAACCTACTTGGAAATCAAATGAACAGTAAACAACAACTTATATGGAAATAAACGCAAGAGTTGACTGACTTTCATCGATAGCAGATTTGTTCTCAGCATGACTCTCGATGTCCTTGGAGAACCACTCGTTGAACTCCTCGTGAGAGTCAAACAGAGTCGGCATGATGAAGTGAAGCAAGGCCCACAGCTGAGAGGAAGAACACGTCAGGCGTCAGGTTTTTCACTCACCCACGTGGACTCTCAAACAAGGTCTCACATGAATACACTCACCTCTGCCATTGTGTTCTGGATTGGCGTCCCTGTTAGCAGAAGACGGTTCCTGCACTGGAACTGAAGGAGAATCTTCCATCGTACACTGCCAAGAAGAACCAGACACAGCTACTAAGAGCTCCCAATCAAGCAGCAAGTTGAGGTCAATGGAGGATATAACTCGCGACATCATATCAACACTCAGTGCTGAACTCTGAATCCTAAAGGACCTATAAGATTCAGAGTTCAGCATTGAGTGTTGATGTGATGTCCTATAGTGTAGGTATTCTCTTCAGAGCTCACTTTTCAGACTTGGTTGAGTCGTTCATTAATTATGGGGACTTTAAGACTTAAATACTCATGAAAGCTGCTCTGAAGCCCTGTTGAGACACCGATCGGGCAATAAATCATGTTCCACCGCAACAGAAGCTGCCGGCACATGTACTGTCATCTCCAGAGAGGCACAAACTCACACTCAGAGCTCGAGAGGCCTTCATTCTCTGAAGGTTTCCAGTCCAGATATGGTGACACTGCACTGACTATGAGGACAGGAACATGGAAAATCTGAGATGCACCGGTAATAGAGACTCTTTTTAGAAGCTCTTTTCCCTTGTTGAAAGGTTCAACCAAGGATACATATCAGTTAGACAACCAGTTTTTCACATTTTGGAGTTATATTCACAGGAAAATATAGTGATTAACTGGCTATTCTTGCTTATTTTAAAATTTTAAGCAGTGTGACAATACTAGTGTCCATTCCAAAACTTAAAATGTAAGTACATTCTCTGTCTAATATTCTATTCGTACATGGAAATGTATTCAAATTATATTTATGTCATAATTATTTTCATTTATACTTTTATGTTAAGCTTACCTATTTAATTTCATTTATTTCTTTATTATCAAGATTTGGTTGTATGTAATAACCCCATATCTTGTTATTCCAAAAATTGCATATGTCTATAGATATAGTCTGTATGTGTGTAAAATTAACATTTTAAAAGCCGCTGTTCTAAAAGTACTAATTGATTTCTAATTACCTGGTACTGCTTTTCAGTGCCTGGGCCTCGTCCAGAACCATATACTGCCATTTCACCCTCTGGAAATACTTCACATCCTGCACCACCAGCTGATAACTGGTGATGACAACATGAAACGGTGCATTCTGGGTATACAGAGTTTTCTACAGGGGCCAAAAAGGGAATAGTATATGGTTCAAGTAGTATATTGCAATTCATCTGATATTTAAAAGCAATAATATTCTTATGAAACATTTACCTGGCTCCAAAACTTTCGAATGACTTTACGATCATGAGGATTCCCCCAGTACGGTAACACCTGAAAGGCAAAAATTACATAAGAAATATTATTTGGAAAATATCTTTGCCTAAAGAAATTAAATAAAGAAGAGTAAAACTCTTGAAATAAAACATAAATATAGACACCTTTCATAATAAGTTGTATTATATGAACTATTCAGGGCTCAACAATTAGGATAGACTGATTTAAGGTGGTGGGCAAGAATAAGAAACTAAAAGTATGTGCTTGAATTTATAGCTTTCATGAAGTATTATTATTCTTATATTATATCTCTAGAATTTCCAGTTATTACACAAATTAAAAATAATAATAAATTACATTTTGTAACTTATTTTTAATATAAAGAAAACTAATGTTTAATGAAAAACATATTTAACAAAACATGTCCTTCTGACACAAAAATAAAATTAATTGAGCCAGGGCCAGTGAATACAATGGCAGGGCAAGTATAATTCCTGAACAGTCCAACAAAAAGAAATAATTATTGTTGAACCCTCTGATATTTGTAAAGGTTTTCTGGCTGGGATTCCAGACACAGATGATTTGTGAGATCAATCTGACTGAATGGGAATGAATATTTAGGTTGTTGACATTAGTTGAACACGAGAAAAATGATACAACACTGCCCCCTAAGGATTAAAAAAATTAGATCAGAAGTGCAGTAATCTGTCATTCATTTTCTTAAAGCAAAAATATGCAAAGGATAAGAAAAAACACATTTTCCATTGTTCCGAAAATAGACATAGTTCAAAGGGTTTGTAAAAAGTTTGAGACAGCGAGGGACACTAAAAGAAGCAAGAGAGAGCGGTAAAGAGGATTCCACAGCTGCAGGTGTTTCCCTGTACAGCTGTCGCACTCACCTTGAATTTGGGGACAAAGCGGGAGAACTCCTGATGCCAGTTGTTGAGTGTTGAGGCTGGGGAGATGATCAAGAAGGGTCCCCAGATGTTTTCCCTCTGTCCCATAGAGCACACGGACACAAAATAAGCCAAACAGGTGCGGACAGCGGAGGGGGAAGGGGACGGAGATGGTGAGAAAGAAAGATAGAGTGAGAGAGAGAGAGAGAGAGAGAGGAGAGAGGGGTCAAAACAGGAAACAACTGAAGAACGAGGTAACATGCTACCATGGCTTCCTATGGGCCCACAGCGCTACACTTTCATATCAAATACCAAAATTCTGTATCCTCCTTTTTTCGCAAGCCTTGGATGTCACGCAGAGCAGCGGAGACAGCTGGAGGGTTCAACCGATGCCAAATAACTGATTTGTGGTGTCAGGGGTTTGTTTGGGAAAAATGAAAATGATCGCACAGGAAAGCAGAACAGAGAATTGTTTTCTTTTAAAACGCTGGTGTCATATTTCCAAAAAAATAAACCTTTTCCAGATTTTCGACCTGAGAGCCTAGAGATTGGGAAATACAGTATCTTTCAAGTGAAATCTGTTGGCTTGAAGATGATACAAAGGGATGGAGAGAGCGTATACATGTAATGCTCTGAGAAAACTCAAACTGAGATTTTTCATTAGTAGTACTACAAGTATTACTATTTGTTATTTGGTAATACTAAAAGAACATTTCAAATGTCTTCATTAAAGGTGCCATATGTAAGATTGACATCCGGTGGTTGAACTAGGTTTTGCATTCCAAATACAAAATATTTTAGAGGTTTTTTTTTCACCTGGTCCCTCTCTCTTAGACTTGACTCATATGCAAGTTGCCAGATTGATGACATCAACAGGAACAAGCGCACCTGACAATGGAAAGAATCTCCAATATTTATTCTGCTTTTATTATACCGTTGTTGATCATAAAGTTTTTTGGATGGATGTCGAGGGTAGAAAAGTGGGCAGAAATTTCAATTTCCCGCTCTGACCCCTTTCGTTTGCCAGCTTCCATGACTGAAATGAAATACGCGGAGTTTCACGCCAAAACAAAGATGGACATTCCACCCTGAATGCACGTTTTCAAAGGAGAATAACTGACTGTAGCATTGTTTTTCAGATAATGAAGTATGTTAACTTAGCATGTTTCTTAAAAATCTGCAAACATATTATGGTATTTTTACGCTTTAGTAGACTCCAAATCTTACAGCACCTTTAAGGAAAGCTAGGACGAATTGCAAGTTTTTCAGTGTGTAACTACTTAATTTTCAGTCTGTCCGTCACCAAAGCTGCTGCATGTCTTCAGAACCTTACCAAAACCTTACCAAGCAGCAACCTCCCACTCTCTCTTGTGAAGCCGATACAGAAGTGAATTAAACTGTAATTCATCCACTGACCACTAGAGGCTGGCTGCAAAAGGGAGTCAATACCATAGACTCCCTGTTTTGATGCAGTCTATGTAGACTCCCCATGTTAAAATTGCCATATTTAAAGCAGAAAAAAAAAACATGCTTACCTCCTGGTTAAAAAATTTTTTTTGGTCTATAAAACTAATATTGCACTTCATGACAACTGTGAGGGGGGTATCTGTTTAAATTGTATTAAGCTTAAAAGTTCTGCATAATTAAGGGTGCAATTGAGTGACAGGTGGATTGCCGCTGCTGACACCACGGTTGAGCTAGGTGGGCGTGGTTTTAGCAACCAGCTCCCGCCTTTTGCCCATTTTTGATTTACCAGGAGTGAGGCGCGGTGACACTACGTCCATGTTTTTATACAGTCTATGGTCCTTACCTCTCCCAAATGAGCCAGTAAAGCGATGGTCTGAACTGTCTTTCCAAGCCCCATCTCATCTGCCAAAATGCCATTAATGCCCTAAGAGAGACAATCAAACAGAGACATAAATCACAGGCCTAATGGAAGGATGAGATATAAACTGAGGTTAGGTGGTCTGTAAAAAGATTTCATGTGTTCTTAATAATCACTCATTTATTTGATCAAAAATACAGTAAAAAGAGCAATATTGTGAAATATTATTACAATTTAAAATAAAAGTATTTTTATATACTTTGATATGTAATTCATTTTCATGATGGCAAAGCTGAATTTTCAGCATCATACCCCAGTCTTCAGTGTCACATGATCTTTCAGAAATCATTATAATATGCTGATTTGGTGAAGAAATACCTCTTATTAGTATTATCTATATTGAAAACAGCCATGCCACTTAATAGTTGTTGTTGTTTTTTTTTAGTATTTGCAAGTTTCTTTGAAAAAAAGAAAGTTCAAAAGAAAAAAACATTTCTGAAATTATAATTATTTCTGTCACTTCTGACCATTGCAATGCATCTTTGCTAAATTAAAAAAATGTAATTAAACTTTAACCCAACCTTTCGAATGCTAGTGTATGTATAAATAACCAGAAAAGAGCATCAACAATCACCTGTTCATAAAGATTGGCCAGCCAGTTCATGCCTTTGAGCTGGTAGCCCTTAAGTTTCCCATTGAAGATGGTGGGCTGGGGGATATCTTCCCCTGCTTGAATAGATGGGTTTGATAAGCTGTAGCTCTCGCCGAAGCCAGAGCCAGGCACTCTAGCCGTGTGCAGAGAGGCACTGCGACTGTCCTTTGCTTCCTCGTCAAACAACCTGGTCTACAGAACAAAAAAAAAGGACATTGTAATAATTTACAGCTAAAATTCATTAAGATAGACATGTATAATTTTAATCAAAGGCATAAAATACAATTTAGACTGCCACTTACTCTGGCCTGGTGGATCTGGTATGCCTCTTTTGCATTTTTAAGGGCCTGGGACTTGTAATATTCACTATCTGCAAAAGGACAGCATGAAATCTGACTCTAAAATGCATTTGATTGTTAAACACATTTTGATAACATCTATCAGGGACAGGGAAATATCCTACCATAGTCCTCCTGGCCGACATTGACCATAACTCCTCCGCCGATGTCGATCTGCCGTTGGAAGGTGTTGTCCTCAAGCTTGCACAGGATCTCCTCCTCTGTACCGTCTCCCCCAGCGTTCTGCTTGCCCCCCATGAAGTGAGCATACAGCTCTGTCTGGGTGATCAGGAAGTTAAGCTTCCTCTGCTGACGCTTAGCCTGACGGGACACACAGGAAGAACTGTCGGGACAATGCTTTAGGAAGTGATTTTCATTTCTAGTGCATATGTATTGATACCTCCCGCATCTCCTCATCAAGTTTACGCTGCTCAAGAGCCTCTTTCTCAGCTCGCTTGCGGTGCTCCTTCTCCACCTTCTCATACTTCTTCCAGTACAACAGCATCTCTTTAGTGAGGCGGCGTGCCCGTGGCAAAGTCTCTTTGCAGTTCTTCTGCGCCTGGATTGCAGCCCTCCGGACCTCACGCATACACTGATGGGCCAACTGGACAAGTATACACATGCAAGTATCTATTTAATTGATCGAAGGTCAGTAAAAGTATTTACAATGTTATAAAAGATTTCTTTTCCAAATAAATTCTTTTTTTGAGTGTGTGTTCACTGAAGAATCCTGAATGTTTCAAAAATGTTTCAGTATCTCCAGAAATATGAAGTAGATCAACAATATTAAGTTTTCAACATTGATGATAATAAATGTCGCTACGGCACCAAATCTAAATATTAGAATATTTTTTAAAGGAACATAATTGCTGAAAACATGGCTAAAATTTGTATTTACATTTAAAAAATATTACCGAATTTTACGCATATTTTTTCCCAATAAATGCAGCCTCGGTGAGCATGAGAGATTTCTTTCAGAAACATTTTAAAATCTTACCAACCCCACTGGTAGTGTATGCAACAAATAAACCCCTCTCACCTTTCTGGCATTGGTTAAAACGAAGTTCCTTGCTGAGACTTTCTGTTTAAACGCCTGAAATGAAACAATGAAAACAGAGATTAAAGCGGGAACAGAAGAAACAGCTCAATGGGATTCCAAACTGATGACCAAGAAAGTGTATTGTACCTTTGGGATTTCTTTTTTGGCAATTGTGAGCCAGACCTTTCGTCTACGGGCATTGAGCTGCTCAATGGTTAAGTGCTTCTTTTTGATCATGGGAAGAGGTGCATCATGAGAAAACTTGGCAAAATTTTTAGTTACGTGTAGCCGTCCCTCCATGGAGAACTCCTCTCCTCGTTTCTTCTTCTTTTTCATCTTTTTCTTAGCTAGGAAAACAGAAGAAGAATGAGTACTCAAATGAGCAGAAAACAGCTACTGTCCTCCTCTTTTGTTTTGTAGGCTTACCTTTGCATTTCTTCTCTTCCTTGATTTTCTTTTTCTTGAGGCCCAGTAGGTGCCGCTGCTGCTCGTAGAATGGGTCGTGAGTGGACAGGAGGCCTGTGCTGTAGTGTTGATAGTGCTGCAGCTGTGAACACAAACACACATTACCAACTGGTTCCAGGAAGCTATGGAAGTGTGGGCAACTCTCCCAGACTCAGCAAGAATGTCGTACTTCTCTGTCACAGTGGAACTTGCTCTGGTGGAGTTTGGTGAACTTGTGCAGGCGCAGCATGTCCTGGAGCTCTTCCTGTGTCATTGTGAAGTCCGAATCATCCGAGTCAGTATCGGAATCTGTGGTGTCATCGCTCAGCACGATGCCCTGAAATTCACAAACAATCTCCCAAATATCAGACTGCTTAGACATGCAAATAAAAGAGAGGCACAATTACAAATTAATTATCAATTAACGTTGTTAATTAATTTTCAGAGCAAAAAGTGAAAGTGACGTCACATTCAGCCAAGTATGGTGACCCATACTCAGAATTCGTGCTCTGCATTTAACCCATCCGAAGTGCACACACACACACTGTGAACACACACCCGGAGCAGTGGGCAGCCATATATGCTGCGGCGCCCGGGGAGCAGTTGGGGGTTCGGTGCCTTGCTCAAGGACACCTCAGTCGTGGTATTGCCAGCCTGAGACTCGAACCCACAACCCGAGGGTTAGGAGTCAAATTCTCTAACCACTAGGCCACGACTTCCCCTTTTTTATTTTTTTTTGAAAGTGAACAACTGTAACTTCATATCTTATTACTGCAAATCAAACTTATTTATATTTGGTCATAATTACAACTTCTAAAGGGCCAGCTATAGAATAAAAAAGGATTTATTTCAATGCTTTTGTGTTCCCCAGAGAAACGTTTTATTTGTTCAAAAAACTTTCCTGCTCTCTCACAAAAGTATTGCGTTCCCCAAAGAAATATAACATTTTATCGCAAAAGCTTTCAAATATAATATATCATCCTACATCATTTCCATGACTAGCTCTGCGTTTGCAGTTTTTCTGGGACAACGCAAAACTTTTTGTGAGAGAATGCAAACATTCTAGGAGTGAATGCATGCAACGTTTCTGTGAGTTTATATTTTGCAAAGTGCCTTTATTAACTATTTTAACCGCAATTATTTTTAACGGTTTTACTCCGAGGCATAAAACAGGCTTCTTTAAAGCAGGGATTGGATTTAGATAAATGTTTTCCCAGAATGTGTGTGTGTGCATTACCTTTAGCCATTTCCTGCTTTTCTTCAGTTTCGAGAAGTTATACAGACTGGCCTTGTCAGGTTTGTGCTCTGTGGATGACAGGTTGGGGTTCAAGGTAAAAAAAAAAAAAAAAAAAAAAACATAAAGTGACATTCTTATGTTATATAACATAGCTATATTTAACATAGCTGTCTTGAACCTTGCAGCACAGCTCCATTGAGAGTGTCACACTCTGCCTCTCCATCTCTGCAGGAGTCCTTGGTCTCGTTCTCAGGGTTGATGTGATCATCTTTCACTGCCAGCAGTGGGTTAGACGGTGCCAGAGAAGAACGCTCACCCAAACCACCATCGCTTTCATCACTGATATAGAGAAGCACATACAAACACAACCATAAACATACCACCACAGGCCTGACATCCAAGCCTCAGTGCAATATTTCCCATATAATGTTTACTATTGGCGTTTGGTGTTTGGAATTATTGGGACTGGAGAAACATTATAAAACAACAAACAGGGTTGAGATATTATATTCGCTGAGGATTTTGTAAAGGCAAGGTAGTCATGCAGCGACTTAAAAGACAAAGGGTCAAAGAGGACCTCTATGTCTTGGAGAACTACACAACGAATTACCTGGAAATGCTCTGGTTAAAAACAGCAGCAGTCTGTCTTAGAAAAGTGTCTAGACGGAGGGATCGCTCAAGGTACTGCAGGTGAAGTGGTTTGGCCAACTTTGAGCATGTGGCGTCTCCCACAACATCCTGCTCTGAGGCCATAGGTAGAGGTTAAGAGCCTGAGAGGGCGATCACTGCAGACACAACACAGAAAGTGTTTGTCCGTTAACTCTAAATGAGATTATGAAGATCATCTGAATACTTTGAATCAAGGTGATAAAACTGTGGTCAAAGAACAGTACAGTACCTTTAAAGAGTGAAACTTCATATTTCACAATTTCAACATTCAGTGCACCAGAAATGATGAATCTGAAACAGAAAAGGATGTGATGTTGACTTATTTACTGCACTTACTGATGAAACTGTACACTCTTATACAGACATAATCACTGTTAGAATTATTGTAGAGCAAGAATATTGCATTTAAATATTCAGAACTGGATGAAAAAACACATGCACATTGCATACTGAGAGTGGCTGTAGAAAATGAAGCGGATTGGGATTAACACAGTTGACAGGTTTATTGATATCATATTGAAATGTAATACTGATTTTATTCCATTGCTGTAGCAGGATGTGGGCAACAGAGGTGCTAACAAACCTAATAAACAGCCGTGTGAGGTTCAGAATCAGCTGGCCATAAACCTTAACTGGGCTTTTTATATATGCATGTGTTCAAAGATTCAGTTTTAAGAAAAGTAGATTTTCCTTATTAATTATATTATTGTTTAAACATTTGGGATTGGGAAAAAAGTACACTTTTGGGAAAAGTCAATTATGCTCAATAAGGCTGCATTTATTTGATAAAAAATACAATAATATTGTATAATATTATAGCAATTTGAAATAACTAATATATATATATATATATATATTATAGTGCAATTTATCCTTGTGAGGGCAAAGTTGAGTTTTCAGCATCATTACACCAGTCTTCGATGTCACACAATCCTTCAGAAATCTTTCTAATATACTGATTTGCTGTTCAAGAAACGTTTATCATTATAAATGTTAAAAACAGTCATGCTGCTTCAAATTTTTGTGTAAAATGAGATACATTTGTAACAAGTCTTTACACTTACTGTCACTTCAATCAAAGTAAACAATCTTACTGGCCACAAACTTTTGAATGTTAGTGCATCTTTGTAGCTTTTAATGCTTGTGTCTCAGATTTAAGATCATCTATGATTGCGTAATTTTAAAACTCAACAGAATTAGCTTTTATCAGATATACATGTTTAAAACAGATTTTTTTTTTTTTGATTGATAAGAGACATTTTATCAAAAGATATTGATAACTCGTCTTGCACTGCACACACACGCACGCACAGCACACACACACACACACATATATATATATATATATATATATATATATATATATATATATATATATATATATATATATATATATATATATATAAAATCAAATGCTCACTATATTAATGAGACTGTCCACACCATCTAAAGACACTTATTATAAATACCAAGTAGCAAATCATGTTTATGTGGCATCAAGTGATTTCCTGGGGTCTAATGTTGAGAAAACGTAGCAATAGTTCTATGTATGCCACAATACAGAGGCATAAAATCTGTTGCTACTTGTTTCATTGCAACAACAAAAAAAGATAAAATGTGAAGTTCATGGATTAATATTTTTACAACACAGAAAATAGTGTAAATTTCCTTCTCATACCCTTTTTAAAGAATAGTGAATGCTCAAACCAAAAGTACTATTTATGTTAAAATAGGCAGTTTTATTGAAAATGCACCATTAGAAATGAATTCACATCTGTTCGTAGTAATTCACCCCAATGCAAATCTAAAACAGTACATGATACTCCACCTCACATGGTGCTGGTGCATTAGCACAGGGGTTGAGAGTTTTTGTAAACATAAATAAAGCCCTGACACCACTAGTGTTTTAGTGCCCCATTTAACCATTTCCTGGATGCAACATAACAAACACAGCAACGGCTGAGATACAATTCTCACTTCAGTAGTTTAGCTACTGCTTTGCCATTAACGCCCAGGGAACTATTATTACACCGTCAATAAACGCATGTGTTAAACTTACTGGTCGATTTGGATTTCTTAATTTGAGAAAACGCGATTTATAAACCTTACGCACACTGATGATGCAGTCATTCAAGCATAACGTTAGTTTTTTATATAATGAGGAAATGTACATCAGAGCAAGGTGTATTTAGACTCATAATTAAATCCATGTAAAGCTACTGTTCACACAATATTATCGACAGGGTGATATTTTATGTCCGACTTAGTTTAGCTAGCATACTAATCTGGCTAGGTTTAGCTAACGCTAAGCGTCTCCGCAGCCAGTGCTGCCTGTTAATCTAAATCCAGGGTTACTGTAACGTTATATGTTGCTAGTTAGCAGAGCTACAATATAAGGTACATTTGAGCCACGACCAGTAAAAATTAGCTTTATTGGATTTTTAAAAGCAAGGCTATGAAGTCTAGCTATAGCTGCTATTTTGGAATGATAACCGAGCAGAGGTGACTTTTTAGCAAGGTTTTAGTATTATGACAAGTTCTTGATCATTTTGAATAATTGAAATGGGTTCTGTCTCTTTAAGGCCACCACCTCTTAGTCAAATGAAATGTAGGGAGATATGATTTAAAATGATTCGTAAGAGTTCCGTGGCCTTGTTCCACGTGAGGTCAGGCACCATCTGTCCCGTCTCGTGTCGATATGTACTGCGGGAGTAGAGGAGGCCAGCAGATCTGTGATTCTCATCCTAATTCTTTCTCCCTCCCGGCCATCTTCCCCCATTGCGTCCCCACCAGGTTCTTCATAAACGCTAGCTCACCTTGTCCCCCGTGTCCGCCGTTTTTGCTCTGTCTCTGTTGCAGCCGACTCGCAGCTCTCTGTCTCCAAAATGGCGGTTGTGAGCGAGGAGAGAGACCGTGAGTCGGTAGCAGCAGAGAGGCGGCCACTTTCAGTAACTGAGAGAGCAGGGACACGGCGCCATGGCGAGGACAGAGTGGGGAACAGGCGAACCAATCAAATAGAGAGCGATCGCTACAATCTTATAAGCATCAGAGACGTAACATAAAAAAGCACTAGTAGCAGAAGGAAAAGAGGAGTTTAGTTAAAAAAGGAAGTGGTGAAGAATTCGACCCATTATAAATGTAACGGTTTATTGGAGGAGCGTATAATGGCTATCAGAGTTCTACTGATTGTGCCTAGAAAAACCGAACGTTGCCGAAGGACTAATGACGTAACACTTTCCGAGTGTAGCCTCAAAATATCGCGTGATTGAGACTTGACGTAAAATTTGTCACAGTCCTACATATAGCATTAATGCATTTTTTTTCTGTTGATGCTATTTTTTATTTTGTTATGTTTTAATTTTGTCGTTCCATAATATAAACTAAATGTTCGAATAAATTTGAAAACGTCAATTTCTTATGCTGTTTATCTTGCTTCCAAAACATATCTATAAATGTAAGATATTAAAAGTAATCCTATTTCTCATTAAATATATCATTCAATAAATCAATTTATCTATCAATCTATATGTCCTTATCTACTTCCTGAAATGTAAGATCACATTTTTTTTTATAAGGGATCTACTTAACATTTAGTTTCGTTTTCCTTTTATTTTCAAATTTTATATATTTTCCTTTAGAGCCATGTCATATCGCTGTGCATAAATCCTTGGCTATTATCACTTGAAATATGCTATTTATTGTATACAGTTGTATACATTAAATAAATAGCACTGATGAACAGAGGTCATTTAAATTAAATAAATAATTAACATCAATAAATTTAATGTGTACATTTTAAAATGTGCTTGGACACAATACTGTTATATATATTTTACAAAATGAAATAATTTTCTATAAAATGTCTGTGCACACATTTGCCCCATGACATATCACAACACAAAGTCTGGTCAAATAGCAATCATTTATTATTTTTTGCTGCATACATTAAAAAAAAGAAAGATATTATTCACATTACTCATAATGCAAAATGAAGTGCATATTAAATTTTGAAGTGACTAAGCAACATAAAATCAAAGAAGACCGTTTGTAAAGTACATATCTGTTAACAGAATCATGTTAATGCTCATTAATTCAGCATGTAGCATATAACATTCTAAACAAATTACTACTTTCACAATGCACAAACACTTAAACTTTCAGCATATGTACAATGATCAACAGCAGCCCTCAAAAGAACTCATGGAGAAGTGTGTCCTTCAGAGCCAGCTGGACATCTCTTGATCAAACTTCTGTGGATCTATGAAAGGCTTGTCAATGGATTTGATCATTAGCTCTCCACAGTAGACACACTCACACGCTATGATGTCATCAATGTCTGACTTGATCTGCTCTCTGCTTCCTTGACCCTTGCCTAAGCTGACCGTATCCTCCTCTCTGGGCCTGTGCCTGGATTTGGTGGTCTGCGTGGTCGCTGCCAGCTTCTTCTGTAGCTCCTCCAATTTATTCTGCTTATAGGAAGAGAGGTGAGGGATGACTTCCTGTAAAAGGCAATCATAATGGAACATGTGCCCACAAAGGAAGAGATAGAAAGGTCGGTTGAGCAATGGGAAATCACAAGTGGCACATTTTTCCTGAGACTCCACCACGCCGTACTTGTTCCTCATCTCCTGGATGTCTTCACGGATGCGTTTGGCACTTTCCGTGGCCTCCTCCATTTCTTGTTTCAGCTCCTCAATGTGTTGGTTGTACTCTTCCAGGGAGTTGCAAATAGCCTCCTTGAAGTGGTCTATCGTAACAAAATCTGGAAAGAAAGGCAAGATGTCCTCAATCTTAAGAAGGTTGCAACTGGACAGACAGTTCATGGCCTTCTTGACATCTTTCTCCTCCTGAACCACATGACGAGCAATCTTCAGCCACAGCTTCTTCCTCAACTCCTCGTCGTCCTCTGGAAGGTCGGCGCAAGACTTGGCCAAATCTACATCCACCTAAATGGATAAATACAGGAATTTATTTATGGAATTTAAAAAATGCAGGTCGATAAAAATGTTCTAATATCATAATAAAGTAAAAAGCTTCATCATTGGGGGGTAGGTCCTTAACAGAAATTCAAGGAGATTGTAAGAGATTATAATCACACATACCTGTAGAGCTAGATCCACAGCTTCCTCATACAGCTCCATAATCTTGTACACCAAGACACAGGCCTGCAGGTACCCATGTTCGGCACAAAGGCGCAAGGCATATTTCAAGTCATAGTGGATGTCGGAGACATGCGTTCCTGCTTGTTCGAGGTACCACAACAGAGAATCTGGCTTGTGTTTGGCATAAAGCGAGAGCAAGTAATTGTGAATGGCTTCGTCTTTGACATCCAGCTCATAAACACAGAACTCCATGTACCGGATGGTCTCGTTTATCTGCTGCATACTGCCCATCTGGCTGTAGTTCACCAGTGCTGGGATCAGATTCTTGGGATCCAACCGATTTCCCATCTGAATCCATGCATCGACCACCTTTTTGGGGATGTGCTGCATGAGGACCGGGGAGAACTTGTAGAAGAGCTTGTCGTCGCAGTGTTTGGAGAGAACATCTAAAGCTGCGCTGTAGTCGTCATGCTGGCAGTAATGAGATATAACGCGTTCATAATCTTGCATGATGACCGAGAAATACACCATGTTGTCCACGTCGCCGTGACTAGCGAGCAGGTCGTAGATGGTGTTGCGATTGTTGTAGAAGCACTCTTTGTGTTTGGGGCTTTTAAGAAAGGTGCGGAACTCTTCGCGGGTCTCCAGGAAGAGGTGTTGTTTGCCGTCATCGGCCTCCAGTTGACCAAGCTGGTTGAGATAGAGTTCTGTCAGCCAGGTGACCAGCAGGGTGATCTGAGTCTTCTCTGTGGGCTTGAAGTTGCTCAGCTTCTTAATCAGAAACTCTTTCAAGGCCTCCTCCTGCTTGGCCTCGATGAACCTCAGCGCAATCTCTTCAAAGTAGTTCTGAGTGAGAGCATAGCATTTGGCGCTCTCCATGTAGCGCTTGTTCTGGAAGCAGTGCTCGGCCTCTTTGGCGAGCACCATATCTAGGCATTCTGGGCGGTCTTTGCAGTACTCTTTGGCCAGGTCAAACTTATTCATGCTCATGTACATCTGCCAAACGTCCCGCGCCTCCCTCTGGATGTGGTAGCGAAACACAGCTTTCTCGGTGTAGATCCACACGAGCCCAGTGATGGGATCTTTGATCATCTTTTTTAGCGTGCCGAACTTCTCTGGAAACACATCTTCGTGCACTACCTGCCCATTCAGAGTGCAGATACCCTTGACGCGATCTGGGAGCAGGAGCAGGAAGTGAAACTGTGTGAGTACTATAGAGATGGGCTTGATGAAGTTTAGATCAATGTCTGGTGTGTATTCCCACACTTGAACATCACTGAGTAGAGAGTCGGGCCGCACGTAGTCAAGCTGTCCATACAAAACCCCATTTCCCATCATCCATGCAAAGGCCTTCGGGGAACTGCGCAGCTTCGAGGTGTAGAACGTAATCTCACTGTAGCCCATATTGACTGGAAACTCCTGGAAGCTGGGTAGGAGATCCTGGTTCTGGGCAAAGATGGAGCTGAACCCCTGCTGCTCGGATCCCTCCGCCAGCTTTCCTACGAACTGGAAGAGGCGTTTCCGTGTGGTCGCAACAATGAAGTACTTGGATTCCAAGCCACGTTCCACCTCGAGGCAACAAACCGGAGCTGGCTTCCCATCCTCCTCCAGGGAATGAACCTGTCTGAAGTACTGGTCTGGGTTAGTGTTGAACAGAGAGCCCTCGGAGGCAGAGATCTCCGCTTCAAAGATGATTCCCTGGCTGGTGCCGACCAGAATCGGCCCGGTGTTGGTCTCAGAGCCTGTTAATTTGTTCCATCCTATGCTCTCAATCAGGTGACCTCTCCATCGTGACAGACTTCGGACCTTTTGAGTGTTTCGGTTTAGGTATACACATTCGTTTGTGGCGAGGCTGATGACTAAATGTGACCCTGTAAGGCAATTGATAAGGTCACTTTAAAGATTGCATTAAAAAAGCAGATTTTTAAATTAGAAATTTATCAAAGCCAGGCCTGAGGTTTTTTTTTTGGTATAAGATCCATCTTGAATCAATGCTAGGTGTAAATGGGTATAAAATGATCGTGTCACATTTGTATTTTAAAAGCTAATTCATCTGATCAGCCTAATCACTTGTCAACTGTGCTGAAGAGAATATATATATATATATATATATATATATATATATATATGTGTGTGTGTGTGTGTGTGTGTGTGTGTGTGTGTGTGTGTGTGTGTGTGTTTATATATATATATATATATATATATATATATATATATATACATACATACATATCTATCTATATGTGTGTGTGTGTATGTGTGTGTGTGTTTATGTATATACACACACACACACACAAAATCACACTCACACATTTATCTATATACATTTTAGAATATGTATTATTTAACATTAATTTTTTAAATTATTCAATATTATTAAACATTAAAATCATGACGACTTACATAGCAAAACATTATGGTACAATTTGTGCTATATACTATCACAAGATAATCAAGACCAAGCTAACCAGTTTAAAATAAAAATAAAAAAATCGATTAGCCTACTCATCCCTCAATCTATAGATTGCCAAAACAAGATTTCAAACTCTAAAGCTTTAAACAAAAATAAAATTACAGTTGTATATTTCTATTTGTAAATATAAACTTATTTAATTTATTTATCAATTCCTATTTATTTTAAAATGAGTTAATATTATTTATTAAAACTTTAAATGGCCCCATAAATGGCAAAATATAATTAAACTGATTTGCTTGTACTATTTACTGCAACACAAAAATAAAAATAGAGTAATTGTTAAAAACAAAACAACGGTCTCACCTGACCATCTGTGAATGGATCACACAAGACAGATCTTAAGACCAGGTTTAAACAGATAACCCGTTTCTCTTAATGAAAATGCATTATAAAGCATTATAAATAATCTCAAAAACCGATTACATTCATGTGTTTATTCATTGTACTCGTTTTACCAGCATTGAAAATATACATTTCCCAGTTCACATCTATTAAACTGCTTTGCAATGTTTCTTTCATCATACTAATTTCCATGGATATCTAATCAAACCACTTATGTGTCTAATGACATCTAATAGATGGCAGGAATGCATTTAAATCCTCTTACAACAAGGTGTGAACACTGACACGTCATTACCTGTAGGATCTAAGAAAAGTTTGTGCACTTTGCTATCATCCTTTCTTCCCAGTTCAATCTGATTTGGCTGATCAGGTTTTCCGAGATCAATTCTGAAACATAATATGCATGACAACGTTACATTTTAAACTGCTCTGTAAATGTTTTTAAAAGTTTTTTTACAGGAATGCATGTATGATGTTAATTAATCATAATTAGTAATTGATTACAATAACACAAATAAATGGCAAATTAAGTGATTTTTATCCCAATTGAACATAACGTGACAAGATTAAATATGCATTTCAAAGAGGATTGTATTTGATGGCTCACATCCTCGCTGCTCAGTCCTTTCACCTTTCAATACTCAGACAGTAAAATAGACGATCACTAATTGCATGTACATAAACTAATCAATGCAAATCTTAGCAACTGCAAGATCTCTCAAATAAACATTTGTGGATTACACAGAGTCGAGAAATCACAGCTTTACCTCAGCAGGGTGTCTTTCCCCAGACTCATGCATAACTGGTTGTTGCACACTGAGAAATGGTTGATTTTTTCGGGAGGTGAGAAATCGATACGCTGCTTGTTGAAAATAGGTTTCTCTTCCTCCAACCTTACATTCACAAACCCTTTGAACGGAAAAAAACTTAATGTAAAGTGCCACAGTCACACCAAATTATCAAAAAATGGAATCATAATGACTGCAAATATGATAAAAATGATGGAGATGTAAAGGTTTGTACCTGAATGAGTGATCCCGATGTTGGCCGCAGACACACGGCTGTGTTGACGGATGTTCTGAGAATCTTCATATTGATCCAGAATAGATGCCATTGCAAATTATCATATATTCACAAAACTAAAGTATGTGTAACAAACACTGAAACTGTGTTTACACTGTATGTAAAGACGACGTACAGTATTTCTACCAGCCGCTCCCACCCATAACACGCTAGCATGTGAGCTAAATGTCCAGTTCAAAAGCTAATTTACTGATATAAAGTTACCCCCGCAATGTGCTAAGGAATATATACTGGAACTAAAACAAATACAAAATAAAACGAAATGGATCTCTAAATTATATTTTATCAATGAATAAGGAAAATAACTAAAAGACCGAGCTGCGTTGTGTGCAAGGCATCGTTGTCTTGGTCAGCTGATGAATATCATGTGATTAACGTGACAAAATGTCACTGTTGTTTTTTATCTGTCCACGTAGTGGCACTGTTCAGTTAAGAATCGATTCTCGATTTCTAATGCATTGAAATTTTGTGTAATTAAATATTACACTTATTTTAGGTTTATTGTTCGAAATTGTTGTTTTTACGTTTTTTGTAAAAAAAAAAGAAAAAAAAAAAGAAATCTACATTATTTTTTTAAACAATCATGGCAGTCCAATAATATTTTAAATCCAGATCCAAAGACTAAGGTCTAACAATAAAAATGAAAGTCCAGATCGTCTTTATTTGTAAAAGTTTTACACGGCTATAACAAGTCAATCGAACTGGTCCAGTTTTTCCTCTTAAAGATGATAATTGTGTCAAACGCCTCAGGACACTACTCTTTTCTACGCTTGGTGCATTTAATTTTTAAAGGGTCTGTTTAATTGCATAACACAAAGCTCCCCAGTAGTAAAATATATTTTATTGAACAGATTAAAAAAGACATGCATTTTGTTTCATTGAGAATCTTATGGGATTAAAAATCATTAAATGGTTCATCTATGTTGAAACCGAAAGATTTGTTCTTTCATTGAGGTCCGTGACTGTGGTGGGCGTGGCTATGCAAAGTCAAGCGTCTCCGTCTCGCTGATTCAAAAGGCACAGAGATGTCCCGTCACAGATCAGAGAGAGTCAATTCAGCCTTTGAGCTGTGAAAGTAATGAGTCACTCATCAGTCTCAACAAAGTCGCAACCCAATACTGTGGAGTTTAACAAGTATTCCTGAAGACCCTTCTTCTTGGCTTTAATTGTTGGACATGCCACCTCAAATGGACTACTTTTACCACGAGTCGAGAGATCCGTCCGTGTGTTTAGAGCAGGACGAGGCGCTGGAGCCTGCGATCAGCTGTATGCTGGTTGGGGATGGCGCGGTTGGGAAGACTAGTATGATTGTCAGCTACACAACCAATGGATACCCTACGGATTACAAACAGACGGCGTTTGACGTCTTCTCAGGTGAGCTGATGATATTTGACCCCTTCTAAACCCTGATGTTTAAATAATCAGATGAATCATGAGGATGAAAACTTAAGTTTTTCAATTCTGCTTCTTCAGGACAAGTTCAGGTGAATGGTACCCCTGTGCGGATTCAGCTGATGGATACAGCTGGACAGGTAATAGTTTCAACTGTTTGGTCTGTCTGTGGTCAATTTAATCACATTTCACTGAAGTTGTATCTTGAGAGTTTACATTTTGTAAATGGATAAAGTATGTCAACTTTGTTCAGAAAGTTAGTCATCTGTAACCGTTTAGTTTTTCATCTGCAAACATTTTTTTGTAAAGTGGAAACTTTGTTCAGAAATGTTTAAAAATTGTAAACATGAAAAAATGTAAACAATGTAATAAAAAAATGTAAGAGTAGATTTTGTTGAAAATGTTTGTAAGTTGTAAACTTTGTTAAAAGTCTGTAAAGTGGCAACTAAAGAGTATGTAAAGTTTTGTTTAACTTTGTCAATTGTTCTTATCTGTCGTTGGCTTTGACTTGCAGGAAGAATTTGATGAATTCAGATCTCTGTCTTACGCACACACCGATGTCTTCCTTCTCTGCTTCAGCGTGGTTAACCCCACGTCGTTCGAGAACATAACCAAGAAATGGATCCCTGAGATTCGTGCGTGTAACCCGTCCTCCCCCATCATTTTAGTGGGAACTCAGTCGGACCTTCTGTTGGACGTTAACATTCTCATAGACTTGGACAGGTACAAGGTCAAACCCGTGCTCAGCTCACAGGCGCGGAGCCTCGCTGAGAAGATCAGGGCCGCCGAGTACGTGGAGTGTTCGGCCCTGACCCAGAAGAACCTAAAGGAGGCCTTCGACGCGGCAATATTCACGGCTATTAAAAACAAGGCCAGGAAGGCCAAAAAACGGAGACTTTCAGACAGACGAGCTAAAGCTTTTTCCAAATGCAGCTGGAAGAAGTTCTTCTGCTTCATCTGACCCTGCGGGTCCAAATGTCTAGACTGTTTACATGAGATATTAATTTATTCTGGACTGTGTGTTTACCTACGGTCATATAGCTTTATTCTTTGGGTGGAGTTGTTTGATCTGTGGGAAACTTCCCAGGAAATGTTCGAGTGACGTTTGAGAGCTTTTGTGTTACTCAACACAATGTTTAAGGAGCGTTTTAATCACAAATGCAGTAAGATTTATAGACACATTATGAAGAAGGATTAGAGAAAACTACTCCTTAAATTGTTCACAAAGAGCACCCACCATATGTATATGAATGAATTTGCATAGCTGCCTGTTCAAAGCTTGAATGGTGCTCACGTGGAGATGTCTCTGATGGTCGAGGGGACAAGAGTGGGTATCTGTCTTATCTCTTTTGTGCCGGGCCCTACTTAGACGGTCTCTTTCATATGCAACAGCCCAAACTGAAGCCAGTGTGTGTTTTCTCCTTCTTAGGTGCCTGTGACCACATAAATCCAACATCACTCTTACAATGATTCAGCCTGTTCTCCTGATAAATCTGAGCTGGGGATTGTCTTGCAAATTGGCAAGATAAGATAATTAGACTTATGTGAAAATGGTTTCCTGCAACTGGGAAAATTTGGCAGAGTGGTTTCTGGTTTCCTAAGACGGGGTTAGCGTCCTTTCGTGTGTAAATGTAGTGTGAGAGCACATACACAGATGAAAGTATAGGAGCCCAGCCCATTTTGTGGAGCTGTAGCTTGATTATGTTTATTATTTACTCTTTTACTGACAGTGTGTTCTTCTCACAGGGTAAACAGTACTGTCTTTGTTGCAAATATGCTTCTTGTGGAAGTTCTCTTTTTTTTTAAAAATGCTGTTAGTTTTTAACAGTTCTGTTTTGATGCCTCAGGCAAGAAGGATGTACCGCTTGATCATTTTATCTGTCTTCACTATTGTTTTGCCTTTTGATCAAATCCAAGCAGCACTTTTAAACCGCTTCTCCTTCAGTGTTTCTTTGCATCATCTAAAAATAAATGTATAGGGCAAAAATACATTTCCATTTTGCTTGTTTTCACAATGCAAATGGGCAATTTCTTCTTCTTTCCTGCTTTAAGTGTTATATGTGAAATCGTATAAAGTTCCTCTTAAATATAAAATAAACAATGTTGAAAATGGATATTGTTCCCTAATTTAAAATATTAAGCTTCGTTAAGCAACAATGTAAGATTTTACATCATTCAAAAGCTGGTATGATTTGTACAAAAATTTTGTCTTTTTTTTATGCTCAACAAGGTTGCATTTATTTGATCAAAAATACAGTACAGTATTTTTGCTGAATAACAACATATACATTTTGTTACCAATTAAAATATTTTTCCCCAAAATAATTCAAAGGAGCTAGTGAATTTTTACGTTTACTTTGATTAAAAATAACTTAATGACTCAATTAAATATATAGTTATGAGAACAAATATTGCTTTGCTTACACACTTTGTGTTACTAAATTCTGTACCCAGCAAACAAATGTTATTGATCTGAATACGCTTCCCAAACACCCTGAGTACTTCGCGGGGGAGCAAAAATCTTCAGAGGGTGTAAATGAGACACAGAGAAGTGTCAGGGACTGAAGGGATATGAATACATTGTGAACTCACACTTGTTTACTCCGGCGACCCACACTGTGACTTTGAGCCGAGCTCAGATGAATGTGGGAGAGGATATCACGCACGTACCCTTGAAGTGTAAACAGAAGATAAAGGGTTTGTTGCTGTTGTTTGTAGTGAACTGCTCAAAATGAAATTCAGTCTGTTACGCTGGCTAAACTTTTTTTTTACGTTCTACATCCTTAAACCCTAGGAGATATATATATATATATATATATATATATATATATATATATATATATATATATATATATATTATATAAATGTAGTCTAAATAAAAACACCAAATTCATTTTTCTTTTTTAAAATGCTTAATGCATTCGAACTTCCCATAGACTTGTACAGGTACATGGTTTTGAAGGAATGGTTCACGAACAATTTTTTTATTTATAAAAACGAATACACCTTCAGTGCATCCAAGATCTAGATGATTTATCTCTTAATCAGAACAGATTTAGCATTACAAAACCTGTTCACCAATGGATCCTCTGCAGTCACAATCTATAATTTTCTTGATCAAATTCAAATTTCTGTCACAACTGTTAACCTTTAAACTTTACATGTAAACTCAGATATCATTAAACATTAAACAGTCAAGTAATGACAGCCATCAGTACCTGCTTAAATGAAGAAAAAAAATCACATAGTGAAATTCTCATGGGCATGATGATGGTCTTGCTCACCATTGCTGCAACACAGACTCTGGTAAGCCCAACAACAATGAATCACTTACACTCTTGCTACCTGAAGAGCAAGCACCCTGTTTGAATGAGTCGCACAGCTTGACTAATTTCTGTTGCACTGAAGTGAACCATTATAGATTATGAGGACTAGATTAAGTGTTGCCACTCCTAACAATATGAAATATCAAATGACGCATGACCTCATGTTTGTTAGACCAAAGTCAGTATGAATGATTGGAATCAAACCATACAGAATTTTCTATTTAATCTATTCTATGAGCAACAACATTTTTATTATGTTCCTTTTTATTATAAATAAAAAACTAAATTATATTTCATTTATTGGCTACTCTAAAATATGTGATATAATTTTGTATTATAATTAATAATAGTATAGTGAACATTTCTAAGTAAACACTTTCCATCATTAGCCTGACATGAAGTGATTAAACTAATCTTCTCTAACTCTAACTCTAACACACACCCACATTTCCTTGAGGATGCATTGGTGCTTTTGAGTCTAGGATGATACCCTTTCCACATGTTGAGCAACAAAGGCCAGGCCTGACAGGTTTAGGTTCCCATGAATGGTGAGGTGTTCGTCTCACTTTGTGGTTAAAGAAACGGTTACTCACCCCTTTGTTAGCTTTCTTGCCCGCCCCTTTTCCCAGGCCTCAGACTAAACTGACTAGTGCTTTCTCTGGCACACAGCCAGTTTCAATGAGTTTCACTCCTGTCAGATTTACCTACAGGCCTCCAGAGAGGAAACAGGTACACAGTCACAGACCCGGCCTGTTCCTGGTCAGCCAAATCACTGATTACTGTTATTGCCAAAGGCTGATTCACAGACAAGATGATGCAAAGGCCGTTGGGACTTATTTGCGGCTTGTTTTCTTTTATTAACACAATGTTTTGATTTGAATCTCAAAAAGTTTTACTTTCAAAATGGGATTTTCCTAATTCTTTCGAAATGCTAACAAGATTTTTGCATTTCTTCAGCCACTGAATGTGTGTAACTAATGCTAGTTGCTAGCTTGTTTTAGCCAGGGTGTTTGAGGGATTTTTAGCATGTTGCTAAACAGTTGCTAATGTGTTCTAGGTTGCCTACCAAACTTATTTTTCTTTTATTTCTATACTATTATAGTATTCATAAATATTTTCGTTTTTTTTAATTATTTTCTAGTTTCAGTAACGTTTTAGTTTAAGTTTTAATCATTTGGTTTTTCCGATTTTATATTTATTTTAGTGCTTCTATTTAGCTTTAATTTATTTCAGTTTAATAATTATAGAACTTCACTAATTGTCAATGTAACATTTGTCATTTAAACTAGTTGTAAATGCAACAACACTATTTTTTAAAAGTCTTTATTATACTGTTCCCTAGATATAAATAAAGCATAAAAAGCATTTAAAAAAAGTTTTTACAACATCCCTAAAACTAAGTATGAACATTAGTAAAAGTGGTGCTTTTAAAAAGAAAGAAAAAGAAGTAGCAAAAATACTTTTTTCTTTATTTCAAAATTATTTAATTTGTAGTTTTTATGCATTCAAATTAGTTAGAACTTTATTTACGTCCAGAACAAATTGGACAATTGGACAGCAAATATTTTTCTGGATTGCTGGAGCGAAAGGAAAGTTTTAACCAGGATAATAAAAGTTGGGATAACGGACAGCTCAAGGGCCTCTGCTTGTCTCACAGCTGTTGTCTAGTGAACTGCCTGCAGGCCTTTAACGTTACACACTCCCACACTCACTCACTGTCATATTTATTTGATTCATCCCCAGTTTCGGGTGTGTGGCTTATAAGCTGTTATGGTTTCAGTTCTCACACATACGACAGACTCATGTTAAATCTGTTCCTGGTTGTATTGACAGATAACTGGTAAGCAGTCATTTGATCTTGTGAACACTGATTGCTTGATAACATGTACATAATAGATTGCCTCATTAGAGAATTCATCGGCTGCTATAGTAAATGTCTTTCAGTGCATCTCGAATGTCCATCTTCAAAGAAATCATGCCACTCAGATTCCTGATCCTCAGATTGGTCTGATTTCCCAAGACTGATGAGCTGATATAAGCCTTGATTGGACTGTTCAATATGATGGTATCATTTTGACCACTGAACTAAATCAATTGCATGGCTCTAATGTCCACGTTATAGTTCGACCTTTTGAAAGCCATTGAGCAACGACTTGCTGAGTCGGACCAACAAAAGATCCATCTCGGGCAACATAAAAACAAAGATGCAATCTTGTCACATGAGAGTGTTACATGCAGACATTTCACTTTGCTGTATTTTGATTTCCATTAATTATTTCATAATTTCTCTCACTGTATGTCATAGGCCCTGTTCTAAAACCTAGAGAACCATCTATGTAGGCCGAATTTACGGCATAGAACTGTTACAGTGGATTGTCTCTACTAACTTTGCACATTGACAGTAGACTTATGGGCAATATTTTCCCACTCTTCTTTGCAGAACTGCTCAAGTTTAGTTTAATTTGATGGTGATTGTTGTGGACTGCAGTCATTGGCTGGAGTGAAATGTCACTAACTGTGTCACTGAACTTGCAACACAAACACAACAGAACCACTAGATTTAAATCAGCACAGCCAGAGAAGGATCAAACACACCTGTTTTGAATGAGGTTACCTTTTTTAACAACCCAAAAATGGGGGTTAATGAACAGTGCTCTCTTCCACCCTCAATACCCATGGCTCAAGTGTCCTTGAGCTAGGCGCTGAACCCCCATTTGCTCCATGGGGCACTGGATATATAGCTGCCCACTGCTCCAGGTGTGTGTTCACGGTGTGTTCACTGCTTTGTGTGTGCAATTGGATGGGCTAAATGCAGAGCATCAATTCTTTGCAAATGTCACGACTTTCATTTTCAGGAGCGTATCCAGCGAGAGTTTGATTGGGAGATACAGAATAAAACGGTTTTTCAGGAATCGTGGCCCAACAATAACGACATATGAATAATCCTGCCCACTCTAAACTGATACTAAACTGCAGTGGAAACGCAAACAGAGCAGAGTGGATCAGTGCCGTACCGAGCCAAGTCATACGCAGTGAAAAAAAAGCACCATAAGTCTCGTCTCTGACTAGGCCATGCAAGGATTTTCACCTTTTTCTCCTTCAACCACTGTGTGCTCAGTTGTGCTGTTTGCTTTGGATCATTGTCATTTTGGAAGGTAAACCTTCTTCCCATTGACAACTTTCTGGCAGAGGACAGCAGATTTTCTTCAAGAATTTGATGATATTTTGCCACATCCATTTTTCCTTTTTCCAGTTTGGAGTGATGCCATGCTGCAGGGAGGGTCTGTGTTATACCAAATACTTTCCACTTCTTAATAATATACTTCACTGTCCTTCTAGGTTTTGATAGGGCATTTTAAAAGTTTCAGTATCCATCTCCTGACTTGTGCCCGTCCACAACTTTATCCCTGAGATCTTTTGACAGTGCCTTGCCACCCATGGTTGATTGTTTGCTTCAGTTGCACTACCATGGACTGAAATCCTCCAGGAAAGCTCTTTTCATGCTGAGCTCATCTAAAAAACCACAGCTGTTCAATGCTGCTGCTTTGTGTGCCAGAAGTGTGAGAAGGTGATTAGCTACACCTGATTGAGTTTACAAGTCATTTTTAGGAGGAGGTGACCCCTTTATTCAACTCAGTGATTCTGTTTATTTTTCTTTATTTTTTTCTGACATGTTGGTATTATATTTTTCACTTAATTGTTATAAGCTGCACTGAGTACATACAGCTAGATATTAAAACATAATTTCAGGCTGCAAAGCAACAAAGTGTCATTATTTTAAATGGTGGTGATTTTTTTCTATACCCACTTGTATATATAGATTACTTTTATGTTGCAAAATAACGTGGATACTACAATTGTCTAGAATGCTTCATTATGGTTGGCTGACAGATATTAAAGTTACATATGATGTTATTTAATTTAAGTTATTTGAAAAGTAATTTATTTTATAAAATAATGTAAAAGTCTTATTGCTTCATTAATCTCGTCATTAATGTTGCAGAAAAGTCTTCTGTTTGGTTTGGCTGCAGAGCATTCAAAATTGGTCACTTTATTTTAGTGAAGAAGTTTAGAAGCTCCTTCGAATAGTGTAATACACACATGAAGTCATATTCCAAGACAAACTGGCAACACAAACAGCCAATATAAAGTTCCAGGAATATCAATAACTTTATAGTTATAACGAGATGCATCTGTTAAGATAAGTGAATTAATTATGATAGGTCCATCAAGGGTGAGAATATGGAGGTGGTGCCTTTCTCACACTTTGCATGTAGGGGTGGGGGTGCATCTACATGAGCCAACTGAGTGGTGCAATAGCAAGTAAGGACAAGATGATAACAACAACCAACAGTATCCCAGACTTTTCAACCATCTGAGCCAGGACCGAAACAGAAGACAAGCTGACATCAGAACATGTTTACCAGTGGTGCATCAAGTCGCAATAACTCTCACAAGCTTGCTAAGGCTTGTTAAATGACAAGATCATTGGCTGATGAGAACAACATCGTCCCTTAAGGGTGTACTCACACTAGCCAGTTTGAACCGTGCCCGAGTGTGTTTTACCACCAAAGCGCGGTTCGTTTGACTAGTGTGAGTGCTCCGAACCGTGCCTGGGTGCGGCTCGATTAGCCGGCCCTGGCCCGCTTGGAAGAGGTGGGCCAGAGCACGGTTCAGTTGGACTCGGGCGCGGTTCGCATGCAGTGTGAGCGCTAACCGTGCTGGAGCACGGAACAGGACGTGTTGCGTCACGGTTTTGCGACGCTCCAAAACCAACATGGCAGGGAAAGGGTCGCTTTGGTCTACGGCAGAGGTGAAATGCTTGTTGGACCAAACGACACAAAATTATCCACAAAGAAAACAGAGCGATGGACTCCATTGTGTTCAGAGAGCGCCGCTCTTCCTGTTTATCCTGAAACCGTCGCACCATATGACGTAAGCGTGCTCCGGCACGAATGCTGAAACCCTATGTGAGTGCAGGCCAGAGGGGGAGGGGGGACAATCGTACTCAGGCCCGGTTCATGGCAACCGTGCCTAGTGTGAGTACACCCTAAATCACCATTCCACATAAGAAACCTCAAAAAACATACTGCTATATTTTCAAATAGCTGCATGGTATTCTATGTGACATCCTTGTTGTCCACCTTATCTTTAAGTTTGGTGCTAGCAACTTCCAGCTATTTTAGCTGTTACATTGCAAAGATATCATATTATTTTAATTTATCACCGTTATCATAAAACCACTGCTTTATAGTGCAAATAGTTTTACCATTTACTGAATTTTGTTTATGGTTAATTACATAGCAGTATCAGAAGTCTCACACATTCACAGAAAACAGCTTAACTGCAAAAAAAAAAAACAAAAAAAAAACAGCTTTATTGCAAGGATA
Organism: Carassius gibelio; assembly: GCF_023724105.1. Taxonomy (NCBI): domain Eukaryota; kingdom Metazoa; phylum Chordata; class Actinopteri; order Cypriniformes; family Cyprinidae; genus Carassius; species Carassius gibelio. Next base: position 16,342,356 of record NC_068390.1, on the reverse strand, counting down.
CCACAGCGCTCAAGAATGCTTGATTCAGATTGCTTGACAGACGTTACAGTTCCCATATATTGTCAGTGAATTTAAGGTATTTTAAACAGCTTCCTACAACCGAAAAAGAACCAGGAATAAATGCAGAAGACATTGTCCGGACAAAAATGTTTAGGGAAATTGCTTTAAAAAACACAGACAGAAATATCTCATCAACGCTGTTCCATGACTTACATTTTTCATTAGTGAGGTGACAACGTTGTTATTTTTAAGTAGTTAAAGAAAGATAGAAAGGCGCTGCTGCTGAACACTGCTATGAGTCAGATTAAGTTCTTGACACTAAGCTAAAAAAAGGAAGCATACAAGAGCCATATAATCCTTTGATCTGGGACAGTTCAGACATCAGTGTTATCATTTGTCAGCACTAATCGTAGTATTACTGGAAGAATGCAATGCATGCAAGGCTGGCATGTAGTCCAGCTGTGCTTCCTATGACATCTACCAAATGTTTAAACTTAACTGGTTCTCACTTACTCAATCTGAAAGAATGGGTATCATCAAGAGTTTCTGAAGAAGCTTTACATATTTTTCATTGTTAAAATGATGGAAAAATGATACTGAAGTGGATTATTTGGAAGCACTTATACCCAAACTTGAAAAATTGAAGAGAACATTTTTTGTTAGAATTCACAAAAACAGCATGATGACACTACAAACTAATTTCCTCTTTAAATTCTTTGAAGATAACTTGTGCAAATGAGAGGACGTTCAGCATTATCCAGCCCCACAAACGTTGATTCAACCAAGCTATGAAAACATACTGTGCCTCTTAATTTAAGTATAAAGTATATCCAGACCAAAGGTCATTGATAAGAAGTAATCTGATGATTTAAAACGAAGTCTGCATGAGGCTTAAGATTTGTTAACAAAGCAAAAGCTCACCTAACCGGCTTTACAAGCTCTCTCTCTCTCTCTCTCTCTCACTTCTCATCTTAAAAGCCACTGAGCCAAAAGAGCCGGTTTGACTGGAAGAACATCTCCCCTATTGGCCCAGCCTTCAGATCAGCTAACTGCTGGTGAGGTAATGTGAGCAGAGAGCTGGATGATTGGGCTCCAATGAAACTGAGGGCCTCAAAATAACACAATCCTTGAGGAAATAGAAGCAACTTGCTGCAATTACTATGATACAAAAGTGCCTTTCTAAAGAGAATCGTTTTACTATGTTTGATACAGTAAAAACTGTAATATTGTAAAATAATATTACAAATTAAAATAATTTTTCTATTTTTATATATTTTAAAATGCAGTTTATTTCTGTGATGTTAAATCTGAATTTATAGCAGCAATTACTCTAGTCTTCAGTGTGGCATGTGACATATAGAAATCATTCAAATAAGCTTTTTTTATTTTATTTATTGTGAATGTTAATAACAGTTGTGCTGCTTAATATTGCATGCACACTGTGTGTGTAATGACTGAATTAATTGACAGTAAGTCACTTCATTTACAGTAACTTCTGGGGTGTGGATGGTAAAGAAAATAATGTGAACACAACCATTGTTACTTTTATTTTCATTTTATTATGATGAATAACGAGAGTCATCTTTCTGCCTCCTTACTTTCTGACCATAAAATTGGCTGTTTATTCTCTCTCTGAGGGTCTTGGCATTAGCAAACTTTAGAAATTAATTTAAGAGGATATTTGGTGGATATTTCTAGGTGAAGGTTCATAGGGATGGAAAGTTCACAGTCCTAAACAACCTTGGGAGAAAGAGAAAGCTTGAGTACCTAATTCTACAGGCGAAATGCTTGAAAAAAGATGCATAGCCACAGCACCTGTCCTCTGTTTCTGAAAACGCGCGTTTATTGAAAAAAAAGCTGGAGATTTTAGAGCCAAGATTCAAATGAAAACTTGAGGCTGAAGGGGTGGGCTTTCTGGTTGAATTTCCAGTAACAGTTTTGTTATTCAGAGAGGTATGGGGGATGGAAAGCATTGAAAAAGCACAGCAGTATAGCTTCCTGGGTAAAAATATTGAGTCTTCTCCCTTTTCAAAGGCTTTATAATGCCCTCGAATTGTTTTTATATCATGATTTACTTCTGAACAAATTCATATTTGCTATATTTGCATATCTAAAGTCAATATCTGAAGCAGATGCAGTGAGAGTTGCTCAGCATTGTTTGCATATGCTATCACACAATACAAAAAGATAGTAGCCACTAAACATAGTTTAGGGAGGGTTAATGTTGATTCCCGATAACATAAGTACGTGACCCATGAGTTAGCAACTGCATACAGAAAATGGTGGCTAATTAAAAGAAGATTACAGATGGAGAAGGGAGTCAGTCCAGTGGTCTATATTCCATCACAAGGGTGTTTTGTGTTGCCTCATGGGCTGTGAATGTTACACCTTAGCACATAGTAAAAGTCCACAGGGAGGCAAAGTAGTGTCGGGAGGGGAACTCCCCTCACAGCGGGGTTCATGCACCCTTCCCACACAACAGTTTTTCCCTCCCAAAACAGCACATCCTTCAGGCAATCAGATGTAGCCGTTACATTCCGTTCACGAGGGGTCTCAGTTTAAATACCCCCTTAAAAATAAAGATCCAAACAAAGGTTTTTGCAGTGATTCCATAGAAGAACCATTTCAGAGTCCCTAAAGAACCCTTCAGTGAACAGTTCTTAAAAGACTAATTCTTTCTTATAGAGTTAAGAATATTTTAATAACCCAAAGAACCCTTTGCCACTATCCTTTGCGTGTAAAAGCTCATAACAGAAGCCCTTAAGGAGGCTTCCTCCCACTTGAGCTGAAAATGGCAAATTTTATCACTTGAGTACTTACGTTTATAAACCAAGTGAGCTCACGTGTCTCTGGAGTGTTTATGTATACACAACGATATAAACTGTGGTTAACGTCATTTCACTGGGTCTGGAGAACACATGTAAACATGTCAATCTGAGCAGCTAAACACCCTGATGTTTTATTGTTATATTGAGTTGAATTCACTGGAAAAGTGCTGATGGTGGATGGCTTATTTAAGATGTGCTCTGTTGGCTGGCTGGGGGGTGTAGGACGGTCTAGCCCCCACCCCGAGCAGAGTTCCTGGGAGGTTCGCACCTCCGGGAGGGATGATTATCCTGTCAGGAGCATCTTCACAGCAACCTAACAGGATCATTTCAAACCCCGGAGTTGTTTTCACAGCCTGTATGGGAATGGTCATTCCAAATGGTCAGAGGGGAATGAAGCAATGCTACATGGGAAACAGTATTTGAATAACAACAAGGTCTCTGAACCCTGACCTTTAGGTTCTATTCAAGGGCTCGAGCATGATTTCAATACGGGTAAATCCCAATCAGCAGCATTTGTAACATGATATTTGTTATTGCAAAAAAGGAGCAAAAAGCAAGGTTACAATGAGAAACTTACAAAGGAATCAAATAGGGCAAAAATTTATGGACAATTTAAAAGGCAAAAGAAAATTAAATTTTTTTTTTTTTTTTGGAAAATCATTTACATAAAGCTGACAAAGCAGTCATTTTTACAGTCGTTTTACACTTGGGACTTGGGAACAAACCTGTCATTTTTTAAAGAAATGAATACTTCTATCCAGCAATTATGCATTAAACCGTGACAATGTTACAGTAGGTTTATATTTCAAATAAACTATGTTCTTTTGAACTTACTCTCCATAAAAATATCAGTATCAGTCTCCACGAAACTGTTTTCAGCATTGATAATAATGAGGAATGAGCAGCAGATTAGCATAATTTCTAAAGGATCATAATGATGCTAACAACTGGAATAATAGCTGCTGAAAACTACGCTTTTGTCATCAAATTAATAAATTACACTTTCAAATATATGAAAACACACAAAAAAAGGTCCGTAATGTATCGCTTCTGAAACTTAAATCATGTTAACAAAAATATAGTTGAATCTTCTAGCTATACTATTTAAAAAAATTTGTATTTTAAAATTAACGAATTGGCCCTATTTGCAACTAATGTCCTTTGGTAATAAACGTAGTGACAGATTTGCGGTCATTTAAGATGAGCTTTTACTGAACCCAGATTAATTAAATTTTGGGTTGTTAACCGTAGCTGATATTTTCTTTTAAAAGTGAAGGTAAAGCTGCACCATGTATAAACACAAAACCGCATGAGCAAATAAACATGGGTGGTTTCCTGGTCCTTTTCCCAAACAGGTAAACTTGAATGACAACTTTAGCACATGTCTATGCAACAACTGGTAATTAGTTCTTATAAGGAACTCGAATATTTAAATACAAATGTGGCATGGAAAACGTTAGGAGAATCCCAAGTAAAGAAAGACATCAACTAAAGGTTTTGTGTTCCACAAAACCACAGTAAGAGCTATAGTCTGGTGGATGTTCACAACAGCTGCGCACCAGAAATACTACGAACCTGATATTGCAAGAAAGCTTCATTTGCCTTCTGTTGTCTGACCTCTAGAAAGCATTTACTTGGTACAGACAGTTCCACTTATTTCTAAAATGTAAATGTAATCTAGACATTGATAACATAATTATTAATTCAACTACTTAGTTTTTAAATCACCAAAGTAACTCAGAAGCTTTGTGGTGCTGTGAATTAGAGCTCAGATAAACTTACAATGAGTGGAGACCGTATGCTTAACCTCAGACATAAACTGCTTTGGGTAACAAGACAACCTGACAAAAGCGGGAACAGTTAAATGCTGACCCACCAAAAAGTAAATGAGATGCATTAGCATAATCCCTCCAGTGACCCAAAACAATGGTGGCCAAGTAAAATCTGCTTTAAAAGCTGAATACACTGATTTGCCATACATAAAATACAGAGATTTTTTTTAAGTATTTAATTAAAACAGCTTTATTTTTTAATAGGAATTTTTTTTTTAATTAAAATGTCATATGGTTAAACTATTAAAATAGTAGATCACTAAAATCATTGCTCCAGATCTCAAAATTTGGCACACATGTCCCCCTAGTGGCTAACTAAGATCAGAATCAGAAGGAAAAACCAGCTACATTCATTGCAATATTAATATAGAAAACAGTTCAAACACTTACTACCAAAAGGTTAAATATCAAAATTAGGAGTAAATGAAAAAAAATAAATAAAAAAAATGTGAAGAAATGTGAAGTGACATTCAGCCAAGTATGGTGACCCATACTCAGAATTTGTGCTCTGCATTTAACCCATCCGAAATGCACACACACAGAGCAGTGAACACACACACACACACTGTGAGCACACACCCGGAGCAGTGGGCAGCCATTTATGCTGCGGCGCCCGGGGAGCAGTTGGGGGTTCAATGCCTTGCTCAAGGGCACCTAAGTCGTGGTATTGAAGGTGGAGAGAGAGCTGTTCATGCATTCCCCCACCCACAATTCCATCCGGCCCGAGACTAGAACTCACAACCCTTCGATTGGGAGTCCAACCCTCTAACCATTAGGCCACGACTTCCCATATTTAGTGGGAAGCACTAACATATGAAATGTCTGATCATAAAAATTGTATTAAATGAGGTGAACTGTAGCCATTAAGTTTGTGGATGCAAAATCTAACAAACCGTTACATGTAACAGAAAAATGTAGTGTAGATGACAATGACCAACAATTCACTTCTGGTTCATTCTGGGGTTTTATCCGGTTTCGAAGAAAGACTCTGTAAAGTAAAAGAAATAGAGCCATAAAACATTTATAGACACAGAAATTTCATTTATGTACAACATGTAAAGTATGAAGCGAACGAACCATTACCACGGTCTCAACTGGTCTGTGCCAAAATCTCTTGACAGCTCCTGTACACTTGAACCAAACAATTCAGCCGAGGCTTTGAACTCTGGCGGAAGAATGCAAAATGTTCATTTACAGACTGACCTGCCAAAGATTCTTCATTTTGCTTTTGCACAAAAACAACAGCTGCTTCTTACCTGGAAAAGAGGGACAACACTGGCCACTGTTTCAGGATCAGCTGGGTCCTTGATCAGAATGCACAGATAGTATATAATGCTGTGCTGAGGCGGAAACAAAAGGGTGATTATTTTGGACTATTTCTAGATCAAAATGTCCATCATGCACAAGAGTCACTGGAGAAAACGGCATGTTTACCATATAAACTGCCTCGTTGATGACGATGTCTTTCAGTTTGCTCATCTCAATGAAGATCGTGCTTTCTCGCCCAGATGCATAAGATGAAGACAGCTGGACACCGAGGGAACCGATTATGAGAAGGGTCTCATGGTCCACCTTCACGAAGTGAATATGAATCATCATCCCAACCAAAGTGAGGATAATGGCACTCGACAGGACAGCCGTGTTCTAGAAATGAAAGACATTATTACTATAAGAATTTCACTGTCGTATTAGAAAGCTTAGGAATTAATATTCTTGCAATATAAAATGTTCTTACCTCAGTGAAGAAAAATACAGCATAAGCAAATAACCATATGAAGCAGGTGTAGACCATCACCTTACGCAAAGACAGCTTCGGTGAGGTGACTGTGAACTCTCTGCAGAAAGCCGAGTGAGTTTGGCAGTCTAAAGATATCAAGTTGCCGTTTATGTCTGTGAACTCTTCCTCGGCCATGTCGATCACCGTCAGAACATTATATGATTCAGGAATAAATAGCTTTGCTTTGCTAATCACTTGACAACAAACAGCGTTATCTTCTTCTTATGGGGTAAGCCGTTGGAACATGAATAGAATCGTGTTTTTCCGCCACCTAATGGACTGGAGTGTGGAAAATCTCTGTCCTTCAGATCCTGGCTTTTTATTTGTGAAAAAATAAACGTTGTCTCAATATAGTCCATACAATGATTATGCTTACTAGTTATAAAAGTGACTTTTTAAAAGCATATTCTTTGTGAATGAACACAATGTACTTTACACTTTAGAAAACGTTTTAAAAGAGTACTCTCGTTACAGAAATATTATTTAAAATATAATTTTGAACTAATTTGTATACTATTTACAATTAAATGAAAGTAACTAATTAGTGAATAAACTAATAGTTTAAACTTTAAAAGTTTTCACTTAATTTTAGATTTAATCAAGTGCTTCACATGTGCTTTAATATGTCAGTCTACATTTTAAGCGTACCTTTAAACCACAACAAAACATGAAAATAATTAAATGTACTTAAAACGTATTTGACATTGCAAAGTGCACTTTTCGGGTTTAAGTGTTAAGAAACAATTGTTATCCTGGACCACAAAACCAGTCTTAAATCGCTGGGGTAATTTGTAGCAATAGCAAACTAAAAAAAAAAAAAAAAAAAAAAAACATTGTATGGGTCAAAATGATCTATTTTTCTTTTATGCCAAAAATCATTAGTTCCATTAAGATATTTAGTAAACTTCATACTGTTAATATATCAAATCTTATTTTTGAGATAAGTAATATGCATTGCTAAGAATTAATTTGGACAACTTTGAAGGCAATTTTCTCCGTATATAGATTTTTTGCACCCTTAGATTCCAGATTTTCAAATAGTTGCATCTCAGCCAAATATTGTCTGATCCTAACAAACCATACATCAATGGAAAGCTAATTTATTCAGATTATTTATAAATCTGAGTTTTGTGGTCCAGGCTCACAATTGGTCATTAACTTTATTTCATCTGCAAGTAGCCTACTTTTTTTTTTTTTTTTTTAAACATACTTTAAAGATTTGAAGAATTATCTAGTAGTCTGTCCCCTTGTATGCACTCACCATTCGAACTCGACCACTGCTTCTGTGGAGAATGGACTCGGTTTCCCATCGGTCTTCGCGGCTGGTAACCTTTGACAGCCGCTCCAGTGAAAACAAGCCGATCAGCTGATTTGACCTGGCAACAACATTTACCCGAATCTACCGGGGAGGGGAATCGTTTTACAAACTGGTGGGGAAAAAAACAGTTCTCTTGACATCAACCGGCTTATTAATTTGTGTTAAACAAAGGGTCGTTGTCGCGCGCGATGTTTCAGGGAATTCAGCAGCTTGTTTGATGAAAACTGCGGTGTGATTCTGGCTCGAAATCAACTTGTTTTGTTCGGTCAAAGCGGTGTTGTTGGGTTAACATACTATAAGGACAGTCTGAACGATACTAAACAATTATTAATTCAGCTGCATTAGTGATATTTCTAACCCCCTAGTATTTGTAGTCTTTGAAATTTAAGGTGTTTTTACAAACACGTATGCTAAGCTCAGCTAGCTCGAGTACGTTAACAAAGCCCAGGGCGATAACAACACCCGAATGTAGCTGTTTTCTTACTAGTTTCTTGTGCCAATAAATGCATGTCGGTGGTTGTTGGTTGTAGTTTATAAGTTTAGACACTTTAGACCGCTTGATCGGTTTAAAATCAACAAGAAAGCTGACATACTGGCAGTGCTATACTGATGTCAACTGATCTATTTATAGTTCATATTGAATATTTGATTTTAAGCCAGTGTCATAATCTGACACATCACATTTTGAATTCCAATGAAATTCAAAGCAAACAAGTAAATTATTTTGTTTAGGATCTCAAAGGCATCATATCTGAGGCATTAAATATCATCTGTCTTGTTGGTCTCTGCTGTAATTTAGTTGTTTCAACTTTGAGGAATATAGTCAGTGTATTTACAGAGGGACTGTAGTACTTTAAACTCGGTTGCTTCCGTTCGGTTCGCTACCTCGCTGTTATATTTAGACGTATAATGAACAGTCAGGGCTCGTCGATGGGGAAGGGGGTGAACGGCGTCCTTGTTTGTCAGGAGAGTTACGCCTGCGGTGGCTCCGACGAGGCCGCCTTCGAGTGCGACGAATGCGGCAGCGTTCAGTGCGTCCGCTGCGAGCTGGAGCTCCACCGTCAGGAGCGCTTGAGGAACCACGACAGGACCCGGATCTCACCTGGCCACATACCTTACTGCGATTCATGTAAAGGGGACGGGGGCGTTCCGAACGGGGGTCGGCTGAGAGCAGTAGTGCGCTGTCAGGGATGTAAAATCAACCTGTGTTTGGACTGTCAAAAAAGGACTCACAGTGGGGTCAGTAAAAGAAAGCACCCCATCACTGCCTACTCTCCCCCGAAACCCGTGGAGAAGAACTGCAGCACTGGAGATGAACAGCTGGATGCGTTGAAAGCTAAACTTGATCAAGTCACCAGTTTTCTTCTAGTGGATGAAAAGGAAGATATGCAGGTAAGTTAACTCAGCTTGTGCAATTCCTGTGCTGCAGTACAGCTTTCCTCCTCTTTATAGAGTCTTAATTCTGGTTCTCAAATTTGATTGGCTGAGTGGCGTTGGACGAGTGCTGATATGGAGCTCATTGATTGGCACTAGACCCTCTTTTTTAGAAAGTAGGAAAACTAAAACAATGTGACAGAAGAAAAACGTGTGATATTGAGTGAGGTGAGACTCATTCTTAAACTATATTTATTTCCACAACCTGAACAGGTCAAGGATGAGGAGGAGTTTGTGAGGAAGTTAGGCTGTAGCCCCGAGGAGCTCTTGAAGGTGGTGTCCATTTTCGGCAACACTGGAGAAGGCAAATCCCACACCCTCAATCACACTTTCTTTTTGGGTCGTGAAGTTTTCAAGACATCTCCAACCCAGGAATCCTGCACCGTTGGGGTGTGGGGAGCACTGGACCCTCTTCATAAGGTGGTGGTTGTTGACACAGAGGGACTTCTGGGGGCAGGAACTAACATTGGACAACGAACCCGCCTCCTCCTGAAGGTGCTCGCAGTCTCCGATCTGGTCATCTATCGGACACATGCTGACCGGCTACATGATGATCTTTTCAAGTTTCTTGGAGATGCATCAGATGCGTATCTAAAGCATTTCACGAAGGAGCTGAAAGCCACAACTGCACGCTGTGGTTTGGACGTGCCCCTTTCAACTCTGGGTCCTGCTGTTATAATCTTCCATGAGACCGTCCACACCAAGTTATTAGGCTCAGGTTAGTTTTTGGTTTTGGGTGTTTTTCATGTTGCTGTCCTTCTCACCCAACAAGTTAGGAATGACTTTGAAATAGATATGGTATAAGAAATAATGAGTACATACTACCTCTCTTTCACACCCCTGTAGACAAGCCATTAGAATCAGCTGAGCGGCTTCTTCAGGAACGTTTCCGAAAGCTTGGCCTCTTTCCAGAAGCATTCAGCTCTATTCAGTACCGGGGCACTCGAACCCACAACCCCCCGACTGACTTCGGCGGTCTGCTGCGCAGCGTGGAGCAGCAGTTAGACAACAACACTACACGATCTCCACGTTCTGCTGGTGTCATCTACAAAGCCTTGCAGGTGTTTATTTATTTTTGTCATTGTTAAGCTCAATAATTCTTTTAGCCTATCGATGACATGAAGATGTGGAAGTTGAAATGTACTGTAGTTTGTGTGGCTGATCAAGCTCTTGTTCTCCAGGCTTTGAGTGAGTGCTTCAGCGGAGAGATTCCTGATGAGCATCTGGCAAGCAACTCTTTTTTTCCAGATGAATACTTTACCTGCTCCAGCATCTGCCTCAGCTGTGGGTAAGTCTTCGCATCTCAGGAATCACTGCACTTATGATTTCAAATCGGTTTAGGATTTCTAAAGCAACACTCATATAGAAGAGAGTTTGGGGTTAGTGGTCTCTTAAGTTTACCAAAGCTGCATTCAATCAAAAATACAGTGCAAATTGTAATATTGTGAAATATGATTACATTTTTTTTTAATTATTGTTCCATATTTCAAAATGTAATTTATTCCTGTGATGGCAAAGATAAATATTAAGCAGCCATTACTGTCATTCACTTTTGATCAGTTGAATGCATCCTTGGCTGCTGAATAAATGTAATTAATAATAAAAAAAATCACTGACCCCAAACTTTTAACCAATTGTTTCTGTTAAATAACATTGTCATATTACAAATGTGGTTCAAAGATTCAGATTTTTAATGCCATTTTAATGCCGATTATGAAGCACAAAAAATATATATATTTATAAGGTTGATTCAATTAGCCAAAGAGCTTTCTATGTATTTAAATTATGCAGGTCCAAATTGCTTGTAGGCCTATCCGCTTCAAAGGATTGTTTAAAAATAAAAAATAAATATAGAGATATTGCTTTAAATGGTTCTGATATATCCCAGAGTAACATTTAAGCATGTAAAATTATTTTGTATATTTTTACCCACAAAGAAAGTTATTTTCTTTTCCTTTTTTTTTTTTTTTTTTTTTTACAGTTGAGTAATTTGCATAAATGTTGAGAACTGGTCTGGGTGAAACATCTAAAAGAACTGGTTCAAAGGAGTTATTTTGAATGGTTCCACACAGGTGGCTAAACTAGTAATTAGACATATGACTATACTAGTTTTGACTCTTGTAATGCAGGTGCAAAATTCCTCGCATGTACACCCTCCTGAAGCCTGTTCTGAATTAGATGTTTAAACAAATGTGAATCTAAGGGTGTATTCACACCAGGAAATTGGTCTGGACCAAATAAAATAGATAATTCTTTTTTTTGTTTGCTGTGGTTCGCTTTCACACTGCCCTTTTTGCAAGTCAACAAGAAACTGTAAACAAAACCACACATGTGCTAATGGTCATCCATTCATTGGAAAGAAAAACTCAAGTGTACCAGAGTTTGTTTGGAGTTGGGGCGAGACCACCTCTTCAGCGGTTGTTTGGTGCGCACCAGAGTGAGATTGCTATATTCACACTTGCCCAATAGATCCACATCAAGGTGGGGGTAAACAAACTTGAGTTCGATTCAGTCGAACCAAACAATACAGGTGTGAATGCACCCTAATACTTGGTGGCATGTTTTTGTTTATTTTTTTAGCTCTGGCTGTAAAAACAGCATGAATCACCTACGAGAGGGTGTGGCACATGAGGCTAAACACCGCTGCCGCTATTCAGCGCACTATGATAATCGCATCTATACCTGCAAGGTAGGTCGTAAACAATGCAACGCGTGACCTGACCCTATAGGCTACACGTGCTTTGTGACTGTCCACGTCTGACATTATGTGTGTTAACCTGCTATTCCAGGTTTGTTATGAGAGTGGAAAAGAGGTAATTGTGGTTCCAAAGACGACGGCATCCTCTGACTCACCATGGTTTGGCTTGGCCATATACGCCTGGTCTGGGTGAGTCATGTTATTGAATTATAGCTGTATAAAGTGCATTTAGTTAAGTTCATTTAGACATACAGGACTAAGTTGTGCTTTTTCCTTTGCAGATATGTGATCGAGTGTCCAAACTGTTCGGTGATCTATAGAAGTAGGCAGTACTGGTATGGGAACCAGGACCCTGTTGATACAGTGGTTCGGACTGAAATCCAGCATGTCTGGCCAGGGGTGAGAGTAATCTTTTTATCCCATGTTTCTACTATTTATATAGCAAAAAGAACAAGCTTTGTTTACCTTCACATTTACGTCTCAGTCCGACGGATTCCTGAAGGACAACAACAACGCTGCGCAGAGGCTGCTGGATGGAGTGAACTATATGGCTCAGTCTGTTTCAGAGCTAAGCGTCAAGCCTGCTAAAGCCGTCACTGCCTGGTTAACCGACCAGATTGCCCCAGCTTACTGGAAGCCTAATTCTCTCATCATTGTGAGTTTTAATGCTAGGCAATTTGAACATGTCTTTTTAATGATGAGAAGTCTCCACTGAAACACTAAAACGTTTTCCAGAGATGTAGAAACTGTGGAGAGGAGTTCCAAGATAATGATACAAAGCACCACTGTCGGGCTTGTGGAGAAGGTTTCTGTGACGGCTGCTCCTCTAAGACACGGCCAGTCCCGGAGAGAGGTTGGGGCCTGGCACCTGTGCGAGTCTGTGATGCCTGTTTTCAAAACAGAGGAATTCCAGAAGGTATCGCAGAAGAATTTAACAACATTTTATTTTAATAAATTTAAATTACTCATGTGATGGCAAAACGGAATTTTCAGCAGCTATAACAGTACCAAACTTTTGCATAGTAGTGTATATATTGTACTGTATATACATATTGTAATTTCAAAACTAATCAAGAAAGAGGCTCAAAGTAATTGTTTTATTATAATCTGCTGTGCATTGAGGCAAATCATTTATATCTTAAATAATGCCTTGCTAAATAATGTAAAAAATCACAAAAATGCATGGTTTACACATGTTTGAATCATTTTGAAAGTACTACACACTTGGTGTCGGAACCTGATGCAACATGTTGTGACATAAACATGCAGTATTTGAATCCATAATATGAATAATATCAAAACTGGTCTCACACAGAACTACTGGATGCAGCACTGGAAGAGGAGCAAGGTGGGACTCTGATTGCCAGGAAGGTGGGAGAAGCTGTTCAGAACACTTTAGGAGCGGTAGTCACTGCTATAGACATCCCTCTTGGTGAGTTCTTCACTCGTCTTAGAGCCTATAAAAATGTTAACATGACAGTATGTTAATGCTAATGTGAACACACACTGGAAATACTGTTGAGTGTCAATATGTTATAATGTTTACTAATAATAAACCTTAGGCTTGTTTAAAACCTGTTACCTGTCATCGCGTCCCGTACACGGGACGCCTACGTTTACTTCACTATATTACAGTTCAATCCTAATCTAATCATGACAAACTATATATATCGTTGGAAAGGTCTAAGACTCCTAAATAGATCTTTTACCAATCTCATTTTGTTAAATATTATGTAGGAAAAGTAATAGATTAATTTATGGCAAGAGTGCACCTCAAAAACCTACATAACAGGAGTTCTGACCTTTGAAAAAAAAAAAAAAAAAAAAGCCTTTTTTTTCTATCACTAATCTACACTTTAGAAATCATCAGAAATTATATATCACTTGAAAACTTGAAATCTCACAATTCATCCTTTGAAACCCATTTTAAAATCAAACATTGCATTACCATGAAAATGGTACATCATAGTCGTGTTACAAAATGTTTTCAGTCATGAATTATAAAAATGTAGGTTTGGATCATGCACTTTCAAGTCTATGTTCAAAAATGTGAGTGACAGTTAACAGGTTAAGTAATTTTCTTTGATCTTTAGGATTAAGCATTTCAATTCCAGAACAGTTACATACTTGTGCAGGAATATCTCAGCATGTATAAATGATTAAATGCATTTACTAGGTCTGGTAAAAGATGCCGCCCGTCCAGCATATTGGGTCCCTGACCAAGACATCCATTGCTGCCACCAGTGCCAGCGTGAGTTTAATGCCCGTCTCTCAATCCATCACTGCCGTGCATGTGGACAAGGAGTATGTAACGATTGCTCCTCTGATCGCCGGGCCGTGCCCTCCAGGGGTTGGGACCATCCAGTGCGGGTGTGCATCACCTGCAGCCAGAAATCTGGAGAGCTCTAGCAGAACCGAACATCGCTCACCATTATAAGACACCATCGTATTTGACCTCAGTGCTTCAAAACAAGTTGGGAAGGAAGAAGCACTGAATCCAATGAATGATTGTTTGAGAGGATTGTTTGTTCCAACACTTCATTCACATCATGCTCCTACATAAGCTGTTCACACTTTAACAAGTAATGGCCTACGTAATTTCTTCTTTTAAAGGTTAAATCCAGCAGGAAAATACATGCATGTCAAACCCTGGACAAATCCTTTGTCTACCATGCAGTATGTTACCTGTGGGCAGGCCCAGACGGAAAATTGGAATGAACGTTTTGGGGAAAATCTACAGAATGGGTTTAAACAAGATAGAAAAAAAAAAGTTAAACATGATCAAAGGTGCAAAATATGAATGATGTCCGTTCCATTTCTGTGACTGCAGATCCAAATGGGCCTTCCTGTGGGTAAAGGCAGCTAACATATGGCCTCTACGTGATACATAGACCGGTGCACACATATGATTGTCTACCATCTTGTTGTGTTATTCTATTTTC